>NC_056739.1:553161951-553326951 GCF_019279795.1 Protopterus annectens
AAGTACGACAGCGCAAGGCTGAAGCAATTACAACATCAAAAAGGAAGCCAGCACTTGGTGATGTGAATAAAACAGCAAATACTTTATTCAAGTAATAGCAAGACAGACTGGTTTCGGCATGAAAACCATAGCCTTCCTCAGTGTAAAAGAAACTTGCACAAAGACATTATTTTATATGCAAAAATCCAACAAACACGAAATCTGATTGGCTGATCATAATTGTCCATTAAGTCCAGGTGGAAATAATCCACCCAGTCTAATTATCCATTTACTCTCCTTATTATTTAAAATAGTATGCCAGCCAATTACATTATTCCTCCTTCCCTGAATCATATCAATAACCGTAAACTTGAAAGTGGCAGATGGATGTGACAAAACATGTTTATATAAAGCATTGGTAACCTTTTTATGTTTGATATCGCTCAAGTGCTGACTGATCCGATGCTTTAGAGGTCTAGAAGTTTGGCCAACATAGAAAGCAAAACAGGAGCAAGTGGCAAGATATACCACCCAGTCTGATGAGCAGTTGGCAAAAAAAAACAATATCATATACCCTAGATGTATTACGACTGCTAAAACTTTTGATTTGTTAGATCCTATTACAGTGCACACAATGGCCACATGGATAACAGCCAATAATATCCTCTCCCTTTAAGGTGACCTGTTTAGTACCTCTGATTCCACCAGACCCATGCTTATAATGATTGAGATAGGAACCCACAGTGTTACCTCTCCTAAAACCAAAATGACACCTCCCACTGATAAGATGCCCAGGTTTCTCATCTGACTGGAGAATATTCCAGTTACGCTGGATAATATCACAAAACATATCAGTATTTCAACCAAAAGTAGTAATAAGCCTAGGTTGAGAAAAGGCAACTGTTGCTTTATCCTGATATTGTATCAAATCAGACCTATCCTTACCGGATACTTCATGGCAAGCCGTGATAATGGCCCCAGGCTTGTACCCCCTACATTTAAATCTTTGAACCATGTCCTTTCTAGAATGCTCATATTGGTTAGCATCAGAACAAATCATTTTGATCCTGGTGAATTGTGACTTAGGGATGTTACGTATGACATGTGGGAGGTGAAAGCTAGTGGCATGTAATATGGAATTAAATTGTGGAAATTTGTGAAAAAGAAAGTATCTAGGGTCCCATCAGGGTTCTTAGTAATCAATACATCCAGAAAGGTGATCTGTTTTTTGTCCTGATGACCTGTAAATTGCAAACCCCACATATTATCATTAATGTATTGGATAAACTCATACAGGTATTTCAAGTCTACCTTCCAAACCAAACAGCAATCATCCAGATAACGATGCCAGATGTCAATCTCGGTTAACTATATATTGTGAAAGGGGTCATAAATCAACTGGTCTTCTATATAAGCCATGAAAAGGTCGGCATATATAGGAGCAAATGATGCCCCCATAGCTGTACCCTGCATCTGCAAAAAGCATTCATCCTGATAATAAAAGACATTCATCGTTAGAACTTTTTCAGTAAGCCCAATAAGGAAAGTATTAAAGCCAGGTGGATATAACTCTGTGGTCTGCAACCAATATTCAATAGCCAAGAGCCCAGCCCAGTGTGGAATATTGGTATAGAGAGCTGTAACATCCAATGTACATAAGTACCAATCATCTTCTATTTGGGCATCCAATAGGATCTGTAAGAATTCGGTGGTGTCCTGTATTCTAGCCCTAACAAATTTCAATAATGGTCTTAAATACTTGGTAAGAAAAACTGACAAAGGCTCAGTAAGTGAACCCCTACCTGAAACAACTGGCCTGCCTGGAGGGTCAGATAAGGATTTGTGGATCTTTGGTAAGAGATATATATATTGTCTCCTAGGATCCGTGACCATTAAATATTTAGAGGTGGCCTTGGAAATGATTCCTTCCTCAACTGCCAGATTAATGAATGCATCAATCTCCTTTTAAATATAGAACTAGGGTCTATGGACATGGGCATATAGTGTAAATAGTTCCCTAGCTGTCTATGGGCCTCAGTATTGTATTGATCCCAATCCATGACCACAACCACCCCACCTTTGTCAGCAGGTAGGACCACAATGTCAGTATTATCTTTGAGCTGCTGCAGTGCCTTTTGTTCATCAGTAGAGAGATTGTGCATTTTAGGAGAACTCTTGCCATAATTATCATGTAGATCTTTAAGAACTCTGTTAATAAAAAGCTGCACTGTGGGATGCATGGGTGGCACAAAGTTGGACTTCTGAAACCGAAACAGATCATCAATAACATTATTTACATCATCCTTAAAGAATAACTTCAAGTTCAACATGTGACCAAAGGAGTATACATCATTAACAAAATCATCCTCATGAACAAAAAATGCCGGTACCAAATTCAAACCTTTATTTAGCAAATCATTTTTGCTAGTTGTTAAGAACTGTGATGATATATTAAATACATTCTGCTCTATCACTTGTTGCTCATCATACGAAGTAGTGTCACCACATTTGGGATATCTTTTATGCTTATGCCCTGCCCGGCA
Source organism: Protopterus annectens (assembly GCF_019279795.1). NCBI lineage: Eukaryota > Metazoa > Chordata > Ceratodontiformes > Protopteridae > Protopterus > Protopterus annectens. The sequence goes on from NC_056739.1 coordinate 553,164,474, forward strand.
TGTTCTAACCCTAAAGGGACATCAGTATTTGTGTGTTTGGCTGCAGGTGAGCCCTGCATATGTGCTACTTCAGATTCTGGACAAGACGAGGATTCGTCCCCAGATGTACCCCCAAAAGGGGAGGTTGATTTCCTTAGGATTGATCTGAGGTGTTTCCTTTTACCAGATTTAGGCCCTAAATTAACAAATTTGACATTTTTAAGGGGCCAAAAGGCCTACCCCTCTCATAATCAGCCTGGTCCCTGTTAAATTTATGTAATTTTTTTCTCTTTGAGCTGTCTTTCCAAAGACAATCAATCTTGGCCCAGTTGCTGGAGGCAATTAGCCTGACATTCAAACTGTTTGGTTTATTCCCAAAGTTGGGTGACCTCAGACAACCCAATATCGATACATCTATCATAATAGGAGGCTAAAGCCTCCACAAACCCCATGGCAGCTTGTTGTTGAATCCTAGCCCATTGTTCCTCCAATTCCTGATCAATAAGATGTACTAATGGTTGTATGCGCACTCGAAGTCCCCTAGGTCTGATATTTTTTTGCCATATAGGCTTTAAAAAGCCTCACGTGCCAGACATTAGTCCTTAAGACTTTCATGCTCTTAGATAATTTGGAAAAAATATCAGTACAATCAGGAGTATATTCAAATTGGTCAGATGTTGCCTGTATACCATTATGATTACCCAACCCAAAAGTACCCAAATCATTGCGATTAGAAGATAAACCATGCAAGAGCTGGTTGAGATCCATGGTAATAAGTAATATTAATATTAATATTTAGCCCACTGGAATTATTGGTAAAAATTTTGATTAATGTAATAAACTGCTCAAACACATCCACACAGCCAAAAATAGGCTATATCCTTACTATAAAAGAATCACCCACCATAAACTCAGAAATAAAATTACCACCTGCTTAATCCAGTAGTCAAAAAATGGCTCATAAATATAACACTGAATATATCACAAAATGAAACTAACAGTGTGAGCCATCAAAAAGATCTGCCTACAATAGAATTCCACTGTTAAATCAGATCCAGTATGTTACCATATAATGAATATGGGATGAATAACAGTCATGTTGATAATAACCCAACCAATTGTAGTTTGCCCAAAACTCAATTTAACTCATACACCTACATCAAAAATAGACCGAGGGACAAAATAATAGCCCCTACTATACCTGAAACCTTTGTGTATAAAATTGCACCAAATTCGGTAGCTACATGTCCCGATAGTCCTAGAGATTGTATAAACCACCTCCAAAGGCTTACTTCATTCACAGTAAGCATAGAGACACCATTTTAGTCTCGGAACACAGTAATAGCAACTGCTGAAATATATGTGTACCAGTCACAAAAACTGTAGTGCTACGTGTCCCCATGGTCTCAAATACTGTGTTTGTTTGTGTCTTTCGGCTTTTCCTGGCTAGGGGTCGCCACAGCGGAACTCCGGTCCGCTAATGATTGGCAATTGATTTTTACATACCGGCTTGCCAGGCCTGATGCACAATCTTCAACGAAGGTATGCCCATTCACGCATGTCTCCACGCAGAAGACGCTCTAGCTGAGAATCGAACCGAACAGCATCTTACTGTGAGGCGACAACACTACCGCAGCACCACCACCGCGGGTGTGAAAAATCATAAAACTGATAAAATAAATCACTATAGATTAAGCAGATGATTAATATCACATTAGAGTTAAAAGGTATTAGAATAAATCATTCAAGCGGTAGAACAAGATCAAAATAAAGCCCAATAATATCCAAAGACTCGAGTAAACAAAAACCATGAAAATAACCACCAACCCTGTAGTATGTGTGCATAATAGATTCAAATTAAATGAACCAAGCTTTCCCCCACAGAACGTTTGGCTGGGTCACAAAACATTCATATCAATGAACATACATATGCCTATAATATAAACATATTGTGTCCAAAACATAAATATATAATGAGAATTGAATAAGCTGACACAGTATATACTGAAGAATGTTTCCTTGTCGCCATGTGTAAATGGTTACCCAAATGAACAGAGTGAACAAAATAAATGAACCATTTAAACACATCATGTAAAACAAAAATGTCTCTTTTTCAATACTTTTGCAGGGGGTCAAGACCCCTGCGCCCCCCACACCCCCTGCAAATTATATATACTAACTCTGAGATCACACTACAGTGGGGAAAAGGGTACATTTCCCGATCCTCAATGTAACATAATCTCCGTTCAAAAGCATTGAAAAAGCTATATTTTTGTTTTACATGCTGTGTTGAAATGGAGGAGCTGTTCTTGTGAGTGCATCGTGATCTCCATTCAGAAGAGTGCTGTTTGACATGTGCAGTAGCTGCTTTAATGTTACAAGTTTTGGGATTGTAAATGTTAGCTGATGTGGGATCTTCTCATCTCAATTATTTGAATTTCGATGTTGTGGTATTTCGATCTTTTGATGGTAAACTGGTGATGGAGATGGTAAACCTACTAAGTTTACATGGATGGTGTGAGAGGGTGTGCTGGTGGTAAGTGTGCATCCTACATGCCAGACAGACAGGAAATAGAAGTGTGAGCAGATGATTAATGAGAAAAGTGTTTGAAAGTATGAATGTTTGCATGTAGATAGGACAAGTTGCTAAAAGAGGATAAAAAATTGCTATATGAGGGGACAGGAAGGCAGGGTGCAGCAGGGATACTACATGAAACAGGAACATGATGTAGCTGGAATAGGTATTGGTGTTGGGGTCTATATATTAGGTTAAAAGGAGAATGGGATAGGCAGCCTGTAATGAAAGGAAAATAAAATTATCGCTAACGTGGATTTGCAATTCACGTCATACTGGCTAGTAATGTGTGAACTCATGTTTTAGAAAGAGTGTCACATGAACTACTTCTGGCTTGGATTCAGTTGTTAGTGTGACACACCCTTTCTAGTTTATCCAGAATGTGATCTGTAGATGTATTATTAACTTGAAAGCTACATTCATCTGTTGTTCAAGCAGTGAAATATTTTCAGAATTCAGCTTAGTTAAAAAAAAAAAGTAAATGTGACACAACTTGATAACTTCGTAGAAACAGGCATGGCTACCCTCAGAAAATGTTACCGTTGCTTACACATACAGAACTTGTCATTTATTTCCTGTTTAAAAAATTCCTGGATGTGAGCAACTTAAGTATTACCATATTTTATTGTGTTAACTGAATAAGAAAGTGTCATTCTTTTGCAGTTTAAAGTATTTCCTATTACTGTATGTCATTGCATTTCGAAAGGTCAGACGAGGACAGATTAATTCTTGTAGATACGGGAAATGGTAGTAATTCTGTTGTGCTAGATTAATGTTGCAAAAAATGCTCAAACAGTACTGTTTGACCTGTAAGAAATTTAGAACTGCACAATCTGCAGTACTGTTTGAGCTGTATGAAACCTCAGACTGCACATATTGACCGAGGCAGATACCATGGAATACTTAAATAATTATATTTTCTACCATAAAGACAAGATGGCAGTTTACACCACAGAAAGCTGTGCACGTGAAGTGGCAAAGTTACTGCAGTGCTTGTTGACAGTGCAGTGACTACAGTCCCTTTTTGACAGTGAAACTGTAAAAGAATTCTACGTGTTAGCCATAAGCTGAAGTCAGACTTCTTGGAATAACGATATTACATCACTAACGAACGGTGGTCAGCATTATCATTTCCACATTGTGCAGTACTGTTCGACCTGTATGAAACCTCAGACAGCACACTCTGCTGTACTGTTTAAGCTCTATGAAATAAAGAAATGCACACTCTGCAGTACTGTTTAAGCTCTATGAAACCTAGAAATGCCCACACTGCAGTACTGTTCAAGCCATATGAAACCTAGAACTGCACTCTGTGTAGTACTGTTTGAGCTGTATGAAACCTAGAAATGCACACACAAACAAATCTGCAATTATACAAAAAGGAACTGTGCAATACATATTAATAAATCAGGCTCACAAAAAAGAGAAGAAGGCAAGCATAACATATTTTTTTCTGCTTTGTGAATGTTGGCATATGCACACTATTTGGTTGTTTATTTCCCTTCATGTGCTACTTTTTGTAGAAAGGTCTGCTTCTACTATTCATTCCTTACTAGATCTTTATGAATTCTTGATGAGCAAGTTGTCCATTATGGCCCTTTCTAATTGGCTTACCACTCAGACTAGTTTTATAGATCAGAAGCATGATGGAGATGCCTTCCACTAGACCAAGGTTACATGCCATTGGACACAGATCTCCCAATAGTATCATGTTATGCAGTTAGTTATCAATTGTGTCTGTGATACTGCAAGGCAAGACCAGCAGTAATGCTATTATACTAGATCCTGGTATCAGATCCTAGCAAATACTCCACCACAGGTACAACATCAGACTCTCTCAGTGATTATCTCCCAATCTATACAAACAGGCATGTCACACATTCAGTTAAACAGCATATTTATAAAACAACACACAACCTTTCCAAGTTTAACCCAGAAATGTTCATTACTAAATGATCATCTATTAACTGGAACTTCATAAAAATACTCCCCTTAGACGATGCTGCAAATGAATTCAACACAACTTTTCTAAATATCCTAAATAGGTCTTGCATCTCCATGGAAGAGACTGAAAACAAATAATGCAATTTGGCTGTCAAAAAAGAGTAGAATGTTAATGCAGGACAGAGGAAAAGCATGGAAAGAATAGCAAAAATATAAAACACCTCAACATCTTGAAAATGTTAGAATGTTTCGCAATCATAATAAAAAGAAAATAAATGAACACAAAAATCTATACTATAATAACTTTCAGAATAATACTAAACACAACCCTAAATAGTTTTGGACATCCATTAAAGAAATCTTACATCCCAGCTAAAAATTCAACCCAAACTCCACTCCCAATAAATCACCACTTGAAACTGCAATACAGTTCAACTCTTATTTTATAGCTAGTATAGCATCTCTAACCAAGGATTCCTCAACATCTAACCCCAACCCTGCCCAACAGCCAGATATCACCACATCCACTTTCACCTTCAAACCTGGGCCCACATCCAATATAAAATTATTCTTAAACAAATTTAAACTGTGCACTTCTTCAGTTGATTACCTTCCAAGCGAGAACCTAAAAACAGCAGCCAATAGTATCGCCTATCTTGTCTCAATCCTTATAAATAGGTCAGTCCAGGAATCCCACATTCCCTCTCTCTGGAAAAATTGCATATTGTTACTCTGCACAAAGGAGGAAATTCAACAGACATTAATAATTTTAAGCATATAGCAGTCATCTCCCCTCACTAAAATACTTGAAAATGTATTCAAAAACAATTGCTGCTCTACTTCCTGCAGGAATAACTCCTATCCCCTACACATCCCTGGCCCTATTCCTGTATTCTGTCTCCTACAGGCTTTTGGGTGGAGATCTATGCCTGGCATACAGGGCATTGTCAGACCCCACTCTGATTGACCTCCTGCATATCCACAAAACAGACAGCACCAGAATTACCCATTCTAAAGATTTAAAACTTTTATTTTATTTTACATTTGTTGACCGGGAGTGTTCGGCTGAGCTATTGCCCTTTTTCAGTGGTGGCCCGGGGAGAAAAGCTCCAAAGATATACAATGCAATAAAAATAGCAATACAGATACAGTTCAATAAAAATAGCAATAGAGAATTTTGGTAGTTAAAATATGTTAGTTACATACATATATATTGTTGACGGATAAAACAGTACTATAAACAAAAAGGAGAATGTTAAAGTAGAATAAGTTGTATGTTTTGGTTTAAAAAGACAGTTGAGTAAATATAAGGTTTTGTATGCAGAGTAGCAGAACCTTAAAAGGTTACATAAGAATTTCAGGGAGGAGAGTATAGAAGAAGCTTTGAAGGTTGCATAGGAAGCATAGGATGAAGTAGTTAATGGTAAGTTTTAGTAAGTTAGTTTGACTGTACTATAAAAGGTAGGTAATAATCAGGGAGGGTGAGTACAATGGCAGGTGAGTCAGGGACCTTATTTTTAGGGGGAGTTTGTTCCATGCAATAGAGGGATGGTAACTATATAAGTTGCACCCTGTGATGAATTTGGGTTTATGGATTTTTAGTAGGTCTTGGGTTGAGCTTTGGAGAAGTCTGGTAGGGGAGTAGTGAGAGAAGAGAGAAGATAGACTTGGGCAGAAATCAGGCTGATATAGGATAGAGTGTATGATTTGGAGTTGAGATTGTAGTAACAGGTGAGATAGTTCGGGCCAGTTCAAGTATTTTAGGGAGAGACAGTGGTTGTCGCCTCACAGTAAGACGCTGTCCGGTTCGATTCTCAGCTAGAGCGTCTTCTGCATGGAGACATGCATGAATGGGCGTACCTTCATTGAAGGTTGTGTGTCAGGGCTGGTAACTCGGCACGTAAAAATCAACTACCAATCATTAGCGTACTGGAGTTCCACTGTGGCGACCCCTAACCGGGAAAAGCCAAAAGACACAACAACAACAACAACAGTGGTGAGATTTATATGTTTGTTGAGCTGCAAATCTAGCTATTTTGTGGTAGGTTGATTCTAATTTGGTAAGTAGGGAGGAGTTCAGATTTGTGAGTACTTTGGAACAATAGGTTAAGCATGGTAGAAGGTAGGCATGGGTAAGAGAAATCCTAGCTTCAGTAGTTAGGAATTTGTTGTTCCTGTACAGTAGTCCTAGCTTTTGCTGTTTTTTTTTTGATACAGTTGTTAATGTGAAGATCAAATTTTAGTTGGTTGTCAATGGTAATGCCAAGGAGCTTTGTGCTAGTTTCGACTTCTCTAGGAGCATTGTTCGGGGACCCTATGGAGAAGGAAAGTTTAATGTGGTTTGCAGATTTAGTACAAAGAGTAGTAATTTTGTTTTCTTAGGGTTGAGGACGAGCTGATTAATAGTGAGCCATGTCTCTACTGAGTTGAAACATGTCTGAGTATTTGTTAGGAGTTCTAAGGGGGAATTAGCAATAGTTATGACTGTAGAGTCATCTGCGTATTGGACAATGTTAGAGTGAGGACAAAAGGAGTGGAGTGAGTTGGTGAAAATATTAAAGAGTAGAGGTTCAAGAATGGAACCTTGGGGAACACCAGTTCTTACTGTGAGAGGGGTAGATAGTGTTGAGTCCCATCATACTGACTGCAGCCTATCAGAGAGATAGCTAGAGAACCATGTAACTGTATCAGGGGAGAAATTTAGGTCTACAAGTTTACTAAGTAGCAGAGTGTGAGAGAGAGTGTCAAAAGCCTTAGAAAGATCAAGGAATAGACAGGATAGGAGTTTGTGATCATCTTTGCCGGGGCTAACATGCTGAGAAATTATAGTAGAGCTCTGATTGTACTATGCTTGGGACGGAAGCCATGCTGTGTTGGAGTGAGAAGTTTTTCTTGTAAGAGATAATGTATAACTTGTTTGTGCAGTCATTTCTCAAGGACTTTGGAGAGAGGGAAGAGGACAGTGAAAGGTCTGAAATTAGATATAGATATTTCTGTGGAGTTACCTCCTTTATGAATACGAAGAGTGTAAAACTGTTTCCAAATAGAAAGGACATTAGACTCAGAGATGGAGCAATTGATTACTATAGATATAGGCATAGCAAGATAGTATGCAGCAATCTGGAGAAAGTAAGAAGGAATATTTTCTGCTGATACAGAGCATGGTTTGAGCTTTGAGAGTAGAGTTCTGATATAGTCAGTGGAGACAGGTTTGAGAGAGAAGGTGTTTACTGAGATAGTGGTTGAGGGGTGTATAGGGAGGTTTGAAGTGTTGTTGTTTGAGAGGTTGGGGTTAAATAGTTTGGAAATGGATTTGATAAAGTAGCTGTTGAAGGTATTGGCAGTTACTTCATGTGACTTGACAGGACATGGGTTTGGTGAAGCTGGGTTACCTGGATGTAGTATTTGGTTTATAGTATTCCAGAATTTTTTTGGATCAGATTTTATTGTTTTGGGGGGATTATAATAAGTCTTTTTTGTCTTTGTTGATAAGGTTTTTTGCCTGATTTCTAAGTTTTTTATACTTTAGGAGGTCAGCTGGAAGTTTGGTTTGTACCCATGCTTTCCATGCCCTATCTCTGGATTTCATAAGGGTACGGGTGGTTTTAGTTAGCCAGGGTGAAATGTTTGCCTTTAATCGAACTTTTCTCAGTGGGGCTAGAGAATTTAAAATATTTAGGAAAGTTGAGTTGAAGGCATTTACTGCTTCACTGAGTGTTAGCTGAGTAAGGAAATTCCAGTTAATTCTAGAGATGAGGGTTTTAAAAGTGTCTGGGTTAAAGGCTGAAAGTTTGCGGCAGGTGATAAGCTGGTGAGGTTTGGGGAGGCGGGTGATGTATCGTAGCACTTTTATAGGTGAGTGGTCACTCAGGGCATCAGGTAGAGTTTCAGGGTTATGGTATTTACTGGGGTTATAAACAAGTATTTTTATTTTAGGGAGTAGTGTGTTCATTGGATGGATAGATGCAGAAATGAATATGGGTTGCTGAGGGTAAGAAAAGCAGCTTTAGTGAGGGTAGGTGGGGGCTTTATGTATAGGGGTTAAGAGTGTGTGAGGTGATGTTATGTTGTGTAGGAGGAGCAGTGCACATAGAAGTATGACAGGAATGATTAAGTCTGGCATGTTTGAAGAGGAGGAGAGGGCTTTAATAGGGTGAGTTGATTGAGAGTTTGGGGAGGAGTTGTAAGGTAGGGAGAGAGTTTGCAGTCGGTGTCAGCTTGTGTTACAGGAAGGGGAGGAGTTTGGTGGTTGAAAGGGACCTGTAGTTAGGTATAGGTATAAAGTAAATGATATGGGGGTAGGCGGGAATGGGGGTGGGAGGGGAGCAAAGTGAGCCCAAGTGCAGCAAGGGCGAATGGAGCGGTGCTACACATGGGACAAAGTACAAAAAAATCAGCAAGTAGAATCCAGTGTCTGGAGAAGATAATCAGCCAGATTTAAGAGCAATTAGACAAGCTAGAGTCTTTTCTTTTCTTTTCTGTTTTTATTTTTGTTTAAAAATGGGGAGCTGCAGTTCACTGAGAAGTAGGAAAATAATGTAGTTATGACAGGGGGTTTAGAAGGGGACATGCAGCAAATTAGGAGCAATAGAGTACTATTTAAAAAGGAATGGAATACGGTACATGGGAGTACACTGCTGGGGATTCCTATGAAGCAAGGGCAGAAAAGCTAAGTAAAAAGATGGTGCCTTTCTACATCAGATTTTTTGATTCCTCTGTAATTAAACAGGAGTGGGAGGGAGGTGTGCAGGTTCAAGGTGGGGGAGGGAGATAGACACAAAGTAATACAAGGTTGTGAGCCAGAAAAAGTGGACTAGGCCAGCTGCTAAGAAAACAATCAGGGAAACTAAGCTCAGTCAATTCCAGGTCAGTGTAGTGCAGTATCTTCCTAATAACTAGGAATCTTGTGCTACTAATCTAGTACAGTGTGGTGAAAAGGAACACCACTTCTGTAGGGAAAAACAATTGAAGTATGGGCTGCAGGTACATAGGTAAACCTTTTCTAAGAGAAAGAAAGTAGTTTTAACTAATTAACCTAGGAGTACACCACTTTGCCTGTGATATAAATAGGACTTGCTGAAGAGATAGGTATGTATCCCAGAGACTACCCTATCTATGGAACAGGCTCCCCATCCATGTGAAGTAGAGTTCCTCCCTAACCCAATTCAAGTGCAACTTGGACCATTGGATGGGAAACCAATAATTTATCCCTGGTTTGTCACCTATGTCTCTAATGGACACAGGTAACCTGTATGGGTCATCTCCTAGGCCCATGCTTACACTTATCAAAGGGTATTAGAACTTCAGAGATTTGGGATGCATGGCTAGGCTTAAAAAGGCTTTTGTGGCCATTAGCCCAGTAAACAGCTATTAACCTATGAACAACATGGCTTCCATCCTTCTCATAGTACTAGCACTGCCATTCTAACCTATATAAATATTGTCAGTAAAGCTAAACGTGTCTAAAGCCTTTGACACAGTTTGTCACAGCAAATTTCTACTTCAAATGGCCTCACTAGCCTACCCTTCTGTGTTTCAAAAGCTACCTGTCCAATAGGTGTCAGTCAGTAAAATGTCACTCCACAATTTCTCCTTACCTCCCGGTCACCGCCATTGTACCACAAGACTTTAACTTTGGTCACCTCCTCTTTAACACATTCACCAACATCCTCTATACATCCAAACACAGGCCATCCTGATAGAATACACAGATGATTCCACTCTCAATTGTACATCTGACAACATGGCACACCTCCAAAAAATTACTCAGGAAGCTTTAACAGTCACTGAAACATGGCTTTGTAACTCAGAAGTCAGGCTCGAAGACCAGACTACTACTTTTTTCCCGATACCCTCTCTCAAGAAAAAAACAAAATTTAAAGTTCTCTCTTGATAATACAACCACTGACATCACTTCTCATAGCAAATTATTAGGGGTGATAGTGGATAATAATCCTACATTTGACCTGTATATACACAATTGCATAAGAAAAACATATCAAAAACTATGGTTGCTTTACAGAGCCAAAAACTTTCTCACCGACACAACTAAGACTACACTTGCCACTATTTATTCCCTCCCTACTCTTCTTTATGGTGATCCCATCCCTACTAACCTCTGTCTTCACAAAAAGTAAAACTTGAACAATGCTATAATGAAGTTGCTAAATTTGCAGCAAATACCCCTTTCAGAACCCACACTGTATGGCACTAAAAAGCCTGAATTCATTAGCGCTGCCTCACAAACTAACATATACACAGCTTCTTACCACCTATAAAATTGTCCAGCATCCACCTGCCTGACCAACACTAAAAAAACATTCTATACAACTATGTTCCCAGTAGGTCAGTGCGATCCAGTGACCAAAAACTCCCGTCTGTCTACAAACCTAGCAAATCTGCTGGGCATTGTCTGTAGTTGTACAAGGTTGCTAAGGCCTGGAACACCTTACCTGTATTCAACAGGTTAATACCCTCCCCCCCTTTAAAACCACTTTGAAATACTTTTTAGCTGAAATCTGGCTCTATTCTTGTTCAAAACCAGGATAAACTCTATCCCTAAATGTGAACAAGTACCTATTCATTCCTTATACAGCCTTACTATCACTTTTTTACTTCCTTACTGCTATCAAAATATATTCCTTGACTTTCTCTCTAAATATACCACAAGCCTGTTTTCCCTCACTTCATGTTGCAATTCCTGTTTGTAGTAGACTAACTTACCTTTAATTTCTCAACAAACTATCTAAAAGTTCTTGAAATATTACATTTTTGTCATATAAGTTGTATTGATTCTTAACCAATTTTTTATACTATGTCTAATTTTTATAATTATTTAAACTGCAGTTGTTCTTGTTTTATTTTTGAACATTGCAAAATTATTGTTCTTAAAATGTTTTGTAATAATTCGGAGCTTTTGTGCCCTGAAATGTGCTTCTATCCAATTGGACTTTTCTGGTAATCAAATGTCAATAAATAAATAATAAATAATGCCAAGGATCAGATCACCAGAAAAATGCTTTCTAGATTATATCAAGAAAATGCAGTTCAATTCCACTGTTACACGCCACAGATTTCACAATACTAGACTATTAAGACTTCTGCAAATACTGATATGAAACATGGGTTTACAGTCCCTATTTCCAAAGTCAAGTGCACACCAGAGGATGCTTTTTGGGTGAGTAGACATAGAACAAGAGCTACTCAACCAGCTAAATGGAGTTTAGTGCAATATATTTCATTCCTTTGACCTGCACTTACTTTGATTAGTTGCTACTAGAACTGAAGTTCCTCCTGTGCTAAAACAGGCTTGCATTTAATGAACTATTGACTTTTGTTACCCAGTTCTGTGCTGCAGGTAAACTTGTTTGCCATATAGGTGTTGGCAGAAAATTCTCAAATCAGTGACAAAGAACAAATTTACAAGATGAAAACATGACTTTCCTGTCCTATGTTAGGATAAAGACACCCCAGCAGATTCTTGGAAGAAAAGGCTGCAGACAAATGTCTCGTATCCAGATTAGTGGACTGCATTTTTCATTATTGTCTTCATTCCGTATCAATAACCAATTTCAAGTCAACAACCAATTAATCAATACCAAGAAGTGTGTCATGGACAAGCTGGAATGTATCTAATTTGATTTCTAAAAATCTCTTCAACTTGACAAACTTCTAACCTTTCAGTGACACCACACTTCAAAGGGCATCTAAGAAACTGCCTCATTTAAAAATGCTTTGGAACCCCTACGCTGCTCTGTCCTGCAGAGAGGTCACCATCAAGGGATAAACCCAGAGGCCATTCACTGACCATCCCGAGGAAAGAGTAATGGATGTCCATACCCTTTGCCATTTATCTCCATGCTACTGAGTTGCTACCTCCATTTCTTTTAAGCTTGTTCCTCCATTAAGCATGACTGTCACATCCACCCAACCTAACAATATTCATTTTGCTGGAGAAGACAAAAACTTAAAAAAAAAAATTGTCTGAGCATTAATTTTCTAAAATGCCTGACCAGTCGAGGATTGTGCTGGTAGCAAGTTGAATGGGTCAGACCAGACATCCCTATCCAGTGAATGTTTCTGAATACCCCCGCCATCAGTTGTTTTGGCCTAATGCCTAGATGATAAGAATAAGAACATACACTATTTTATGCTGTAGGGAAATAGTTATATTATTCATCTTTGCTAGCAGATTGTGTGAACTCAGTTTTGGTATAGGAGTATGATTCTCACTTGGGTTGCAAGAAGTCCTGGGATCATATCCTGGACAAGCCCAGTGTTTTAAGAGGGAACAAGTGCTAATGACTAAAGGGGGTGGAGTGTCACTGGCTTGCTTTCTGTAATTAAGAGTTTAATTTTCTTATTGTCTATGTAAGGGTTTGGGGGTTGGCCTAATGACTAAAGTTTTCACCTCACAGGCACAAGGTACTGGGTTTGATTCTCACCTTTGAGGGAAATTGACTGGGCCTGAAATGGTCCACAAGGGCAGTTAACCTATTATTAAGTAATACATACTTACTCAAAGGAAGACACACACAGGTATTCAGAAACAAATAATACATTGCATAAATGGAAATAGTGAGCTGAGTGGCAAAATGCAGTCAGGGATAATTCAGATGCACATGTCACAATCATGTTAGCAAAAAAATAGTGCAAATGATCATGTAATGACATGTAAATGAGTTTTAACATGCTAATGTTAACTTCTGATTAAGACATTGATGAAAGCAAACATGGTGGCATGATTTAGAAATGTGTAAAATTTACACGGTGAGCTGTGGTGATCAGCTCTTCTGTACACCAGCAGATGCCCGTCAACAGATTTATCTCTCATGCTAAGATGTTATGACTATCAACTACTTTAGCTAGTCAACATGCATTGCTGAGACTTTGGAAAACAAAGTCCATGATGCTGTGTGCTACCTCCCTCCACCTTACAAAAGGGTCCATCTCTAGTTGACAAACCATCACCTCCACAATTGAGACAAAGTTGACCACTATAATGTGGACAGAGATATCAGACAGAAGCTGGTTATGGAACCCATGGGATCAAGGACAATGCAATAATTGCCTATCCCAGTGGACACAAAGGTTTGTGTGAAAAGCCTATCCAAGTGAACACAAAGGTTTGTGTACTTTTAACATTTATTGCTGTGGGGCCTTTTCAGCATCTAGCTGGCGTCATGCTAGATGCTTTACAGGTTGCAGCCTTGTGAATCCTATACCATTTTCAAGACACGATGCTAATGTATATGGAGGAGCATATGTGATTCCCACAGAGAGCATAGAAAGAACCATCACTATGGAAACCTTCCGTGACATAACCCATTTCTCTAAGGACCTGAAAACAGCGTTGACATCTAGGAACAAAACTGAAGCTATAAACCAATTTGTCCTTCCTGTCCTAACTTACAGTTTTGGAATGACTGACTGGTCCCAAAACATGTTGGATAGATTAGACAGGGGAAAAAGAAGGATGGTTCATGCTCACCAAATGATTTATAAAAATCAATAAGATTTTTCTTATCTTAATTGACTTATTTGTGTGTGTGTGTGTGTGTGTGTGTGTGTGTGTGTGTGTGTGTGTGTGTGTGTGTGTGTGTGTGTGTGTGTGTGTGTGTGTGTGTGTGTGTGTGTGTGTGTGTGTGTGTGTGTGTGTGTGTGTGTGTATAATTTTACCTTTTGCTTTTCTGACTGTATTTTCACTGCGATCGTGGATTTTTTGTCATGTTGTGAAATACCATCTTCTTCAATAGTATTACATAAATGTAAATGCATTGTCTTCTTATTATATTGTTGTTCATGGAGCTTTTCTCCCCAGGACTCCATTAAAAATGGGCTCTTCTTGGCCCAATGGACTAGAAACTAAAAATAAAAAAGTAAATAAATAAAAAAATGCATACCAAGATTATATATTCCCCAGTCCAAAGGAGGGATGGGCCTCCATGAAATTGATTACATTTATAGATCTGCAATCATGGGACTGCACACATATCTGCTGACCTCACAACACTCAAATATAGTGAAAATTTTGAAACATGAGGAGAATACATCTAAGATGACTTTTCTGCTTAGTCTAGCAGAAGCATATTGGTGTCAAGCAGGAATGGAAATCAAACCAGAAGAAGATAAAAATCAGGCAGCAACTGAATGTGCCAAAAAAAAAGAAATAATGAAGGTGAAGGACCAGATGAGAAGGCAAGAAATGTGAAAAATGCATAAATACAGTCGCAAGTATAGAAAACTTCTGGAAGAACCTCATGTTCATTAGGACTGAACGAAGGAATGGTTATGGAGAGGAGAATTCAAACCAAGAGATAAAAGGTTAATATTGGCAGCCCAAGATAGTAGGCTACATACACATTGGTTTACAAAGTCCATTGAACATGTGGGAGAAACAGACAAATGTGGGTTTTGAAAAACAGAAATGTAAAAAGTTGCACACCTCGTTACTGGCTGTGACATACTAATTTGGCAGAAGGAGTGTATACTGAAAGGCATAAGAATGTGGCAAGACTATTGCACTGGGGATTGTGCAAACATTATGGTACTGAAGTTGCTGAAAAACACTGGAAACATGAGGCACAAATCTTCATAGAAAATGATGAAGTCTACATCACATGGGATCACCCACTCCCAACAGTTCAAAAGACAGATACTAGAAAAGACTACAACCTGTTGTCTTTGTATAGTAAGGAATAGATGGGTGCCACCACCACAGCAATGGCAGCTTTTCTGCCTGTTCCCTTTGACCTGGCATAGGGAAAGTACCACCAGCACTGCAACATGTTGTACCTGTTTCCTCTGTCCTTTATTCACCCCCCAAACATAATCTGTTACATCCTTGCTTTTGCCATTGTAGTGTTAGCACACAATAATTGCTAATGTGTAACAAGTGTATGTGGCAGCCATGCATCACAGAGCTGTCCCTGCGGTGTGGTACACATTACTACTAGTGCTCTTTACTGTCACATTCCCTATATGTTGCTTTTCTCCACTATCCTTTATGCTTTCTAGTATGTCCCTCTCTGTAGCATGGTGTTTCACAGTATAGCAACTGCTGTATTTATCGCACAATGAATATGATTTTACTGTGGAAATTGTGCTAATAAAGTGATTTAGTGCAATGTTTTCTGCAATGCACAACTAACATAATGCATTATCAGACCTATTCCACACTACCAGGCCCGATCTGCTTTATGCATAATGCACTGTGACCAACTGATGTGTGCAAGGCTATGGATATGAGGAGAGGCAAACATTTGACAACATTAATAGAACAATGAGGATGCAAAGAGAACCAGAAGGTAAGAGAATATCACTGTTGTTGGTGGGTCTTGATGCAGAGAAAGCAGTTTTAACAGTAAGCTGGGATTTTATGAGTTGGACGATGGAAGCATTTGCATCCTGTGGTACAATAATACAGTTAACTAGGATGATATGTAGAATCAGAGGAAAGAACTAAAGTGGGAGGGTTCCTCTCTGATAAGTTGTATTTGAACAAAGAAAGCAAGCAAGGGTGTCATCTTTTCCTTTTGCTGTTTGCTTTATATTTAGTCACTGGCAAAGAAAATAAGGGACTCAGAAATTCAAGGATATAATTGGTATTGTAATCAAGAAAAGTTAACTTTATTTGCAGAAAAAAATGTTTTGTACCTGATAAATATTTGAAATATAAAATTAGTGAAGATAAACCAAAGGCTATGGCTGTAAATCATGTACCCACACACAAATTGGCTCGGCAATATACATATTTATGGAGACATGATAAGATGAAGTTTTTAGGAATATGGATTAAAAAGGGGTATGTTATGGCAGCTAAGGATTTGTGGGAAGAGACTGAACAAAAGATAAAACAAAAACTGAGAAAATGGAAGCTTTTATTATGGATATGGATAGTAAAATACAAGCAGTGAAAATGTTTTTGTCCCTTTAATTTTATATATGGTTCTGGCATATTTTTATCAACCAGGCAGAAGATGTGGACAATAATTAATAAAGAGCTGAAGCAAATTATCTTGGAGGGGAAGAGGACAAGAATTAAGTGGAATAAGTTGATCCTTCCAAAAGAACAGGGTGGTTTAGGATTACCTGATATGATGGGATATTTTAGAGCTACACAGTTAAGGCTTATATAACATACCCACACACAATTATATATGGATCTACTATAGCAGGTCAAATCAACAAAAAAACGGAATGCAAATAATGGAGATGACGAGATCAAAAGTGGAGATGAGCAACCATTTACAATGCCAAAATTAGTAAGAATTAAACACCAGTTGCACATGTCACACACCACTCTGACTTTCTGAAAGGAGATTGTGGTGCAATCAGAAAAAAACAGCTGCTCCATTTTAAGAAATCATTTTGGCACAAAAATGTACCTTTTTAAATGTTTGGCAGGGGGACAAGCCACCCTCTATGTGGGGGGGGGGGAGGGGGGCTGCGCCTCCCACACTCCCTGAAAATTATATATACCAACTCCAAGATCGTACTACAGTGGGGAAAAGGGTAAATTTCCCAGTCCTTACTGTACCCAAGATCTCAATTCATAAGCATTAAAAAAACTTACATTTTTGTGCTGAAATGATATCTTTAAATGTAGCAGCTGTTTTTATCTGACTGTACCACAATCTCTATTCAGAAGGTTAGAATGGTGTTTGACATACACAGTTGCTGTTTCGCTCTTACTAATTTCGGCATTGTAAATGTTCGTTCTTTTCCATTTATAATCTTCTCATCTCCATTTTAGTTTTGATATTCTGATCATTCCATCTACTATAGTAGATCCCTCCGTATATATATATATATATATATATATATATATATATATATATATATAAATATATATATGTGTGTGTGTGTGTGTGTGTATATATATATATATATATATATATATATAAATATATATATATATATATATATATATACATATATATATATATATATATATATATATATATATATATATATATATATAGCTATACCTATCTATACTCATACACACACACACACACACACACATATATATATATATATATATATATATATATATATATATATATATATATATATATATATATCACAAGCAGTAGGTAATAATCCAAAGTTTAGAGGGATGATTATGAAGCAGGGAGGAAGTTTATGAAATAGAGTATGAGTGGGATTTTGGATGCAGATCCTTAAGTAGAATAATAACTGCATAGAATATTATATTCATAAATTAATAGAAAGTATTCCAAGAACTAAACCTGCATGAAAATGGAGAAAGGAGATTTTGTCGATATGGATGACTGCAAGTAGGGGTACATAAAACTGGCAAGAGGGGGTAGGAATTTATTGGAGAAAGCTGGCAGAGAAACCAAGGTATTGGGAGCAAATAATCAAAGAGGGAAAGGTTAAAGAATGGGATGATGCCAAGAAGGCATTTCGACCACAGGCTACAGACTGCCTTCCTTACCAGAGATTGATATCAAAGTACAGGCAAACAGAAAGGGATAGAGGAATCCTAAGTGGAAGACCTGCTCTTGTAGAGCTTGTAGTTGAATCTTGAACAGAAGCTGGTGTTAAAAAGGAGTAACCAGCAGGGCATATAATATATTGTACAATAACTGTAAGAATCAGAGAAGGTTAGAAAAAAATTGGGAAGAAAGACTAGAAAAGCAATTTACAGCTGAACAATGGGAGAACATGTGCATGGCTCCCAAGTATGCAAAGTCCAGAAGGTTTAAGATTTTTGCCTGAAGTATATGCACAAGTATTTTTATACCCCAAGCAGACTTCAAAGAATTTTCCTCAGGTAGATGGCAAACATAGGTGTGATAGGGAAGAAAGACGGAACTGGGAACATATGTTTTGAGGGTATAATGAGCTGACAGATTTAAAAAATTCCCTACAGCATATTCTATCAGAAATATTGGGTGATCAAATGGTTGTAATTAAGGAAATGATTCTTTTGAGCTGGGATATCTATTTTATTTATTTATTTTACATTTGTTTACCAGGAGTGTCCACTGGGCTGAAATGAGCCCATTTTCAGTGGAGGCCTAGGGAGAAAACCTCCTAGTAAACAAAAATACGATATACAGTAAATTGGCATAAGTACAACATACAGTAAGTTGACATAAGTACAACATACAGTTTAAATTACAAGCTTGATGTAAAGCAAACTATTAGCTACAGCAAGTCAAAATGTTTACATGTGCATTGATGAAGTTTAACAGCTATAAATGTGTAATAACATTGCATGAAGCATAAATACAGAAGAAGTGATAGATGACTATGTACATTGCAGAGGGCAGTGTGTAGTAAAATAGTGATGACAAACAGTGGAAGGCAGTGGATGAGAGATAAGTTAGGAGGAATAGAAGAAAGTGAGTTGATGGTATGAAAGATAGATAAGGATATAAGTGAGAGAGGAACAGCTGTAAGGGGTCAGGTTATATGGGGTGTGGAGCAGGAGCATTGCCAATGGGTAGATAAATGAAGATGGAGGGCAACGTTGAAGGAGATAGCATCGTTAGTGGCTCTGAGTGATGATGGGAGTGAGTTCCAGAGCTTGGCATTGCAGAATGAGTAGAATGCATAACCAGCAGGGAGTGTAGTTTTTTGGACGAGTAACAGGATTTCATTTTTTGATCTAAAGGGGTCTGTTTGGGTGGTATTGAGTTAGAGTGAAGGAAAGGGCTGGACAGTCGAGAGGTTTGTAGATAATTTTGTGGGCAATATTGAGTTGTTGGTGAACAAGGTATTGTGGCAGTTCAAGCCACTTGAGTGTATGAAGTGAGAAACAGTGGTGGGAGGAGTAGGTGGCGCTAGTTGCAAATCTGGTGATTTTGTTATAACAGGTTTCCATTTTGGTTTTTAGGGATGTGTGAATGTTGGTGAGAAGGAGCCACCATATAGTAGGGATGGTAATAGGAAGGTAGAGGCCAAGGTTTGTTTGGTAGTGGGCGTAAGGAAGTGTTTATGTCTGTAGAGGCTTCCTAGCTTTTGGTGTTTTTTTTAATGTTGTTATGGATGTGCTGGTCAAAGGTTAGGCTTTCATCAATGGTGACACCTAATAGTTTAGTATGTCAGACATAGAAAGGCCTTGTTAAGTTTAATTCTTTTGGCTGCCCAAAAAGCAATTACTGGAAAATGGAAATCAAAGTCTAATCCAACTGTACTTGTAGTATTGAATATTATAACAGAAATGAAAGAAATGGAAGGCAGAGCTTTAGAAAAAGGAAAGAGTACATTACATAGAAATAAATGGAAATTGTAGGTACAATACATGCAGAATAATTTTCAGGAGGAGGAGGAGTGAGGTTTAACAGAAGATAGGAACTGAACAAATAGTATGTAGACAAACAAATGTTAATATGTTTTGTTTTCTTTTCTGTTAGTGTATATTTGCCTATGTCTTAAGTGATAATTTAATAATAAAAAGGCTATGGGTATTACTCTATACAGCTGAGTTTCATGGCTATGCTCTACCATAAAGGACACTTACAGTTTGCTTGCCTTTGGAGACTGTTGTGCAGCTCTCATTCTGCCCTGCACTACTGAGCACATGCTTTGTGTTCCCACTGTGCTGCCCACTGATGCATATTATATTGTATCTGTTCCATATGGTGCTGTGTTCCATCCATTGTGACCCAGCTATCATTTCCACTCCTGGAACTGACCTGATGACTGTACATGGTCTCTGTAGGATCAGGGTGTGGCAGGACTCCTGTTTAGTTCAGTAAGGAGACAAAGATCTTTCTGTACCTCCTATAAAAACAGCACAGGGAGTATCTGATGGGGAACAGCTATGCAGGTGCCCTGTATAAGGCTGATGCCTCCCACTGTTTTATCAGCATGGTAAGAAATACCATGGGCATAACGCACTATGGTGTGCAGTGCCTGCACAAATATAATGATGTGATGAACTGCCGCTTAGACCTTTCAATGGGAAGAAGAGGTTAGAAGGAGTTGAGACAGCATCCATGTTACGGTGAGCTTTCATTTTTTTTTTTTTTTTTTGTGGAGTCATTGTCCAGTTGGTCTTAAAGTACAATCATAGGCTCTTTCTGCTCTCACAGTTATGCTGTGTTCATTAATGTGTTTTTGTCTTTTCCAGCAGAAGAATAAAATTACAGAAAATACACTTGCCTGTCCGAGGAGACAGGCCAGACTCTCTGTACAGTGGGATATTGCTGCCAGGACGGTATCAGTGATTGGCCTGCTTACTGCAGCACTGATGTTTTTCTTTCTGTTTTAAGACCTCACTACTGCATAAATCTCCATTGCTTGTTAAGACTATTATATTTTTAATGTATTTATAAATGTGAAAATGTTCTTAACTGTGACAGTTATTCCTGAAATTGCGTGTGATAGTTGTAATTAACCCAAGTACCACTGCAGTTAGGTCTTTTGTACTATTACTACTAAACCATTTTTTTATTTGTTGTCTTTTAAGAATGCCATTACCATTTATAGTTTTTCACTGCCCTTGTAAGGATGCTATTTCTTAATTAATTTGTGTCTTTGCTAATGTCCTTCTTTTGCCAGTTATTTCTGAAGTTCCATGTATATTACAACTGTTCTGAGCTTGTATACTAATGCTGAGATTTATTTTTCCTCCTATTACAGAATAAATTAGTTGCTACTTTTAGGCATGTTATTTGTATTACTGTCCCAACTTATGGCAAACGTCCTTGCATTTGCTGTATTGTGTATAACAACTTCACATACCACTGCTTTCAAAAGTTGTGAACATTTTATTTGCCCAGTTTTATTATACCTCCTTGCTTTGTTGTTCATTGCACATGCACACTGGTTTCCATCCATACAGTGCCCACTGTCCTACACACTGATGACAGTGGCAGATACATACGTACCTGCTGGTGTCCGCAGTCCTGTTATGGGTGCTCTCCAGCCACTGATATAACTACTTCTGTGATGTCTGTTTTTTTCTCCTTCTAGGACCTATCTTTTTTAATATCTTTATAGAATTATCACTTGTGACATAGGCAAATTTACATTTAAATAAAAGTAATCAAACTTGTTCACGTTTACAATCATTATACTTTACATATATTGCTATATATCATATAACCTAAGCAACATTATATAAATTGTTCAATTCCTGCCTTTTTTAAACAAGAAACATCTTTATTAAGCTATCACTTATGACATAGGCAATCATACATTTATATAAATAAAAACAAAACAAACCGACACAATCTTAGTTGCAAGCATTTTACATCACAACCCATGCTGACACACATTCCCAGTTGCAAACATTATATCATCACTTATAATCTACCCAGTCATTCCCAGTCAAATATTACATAGCTCATTTAAGTCCTGCCTTCTTTTAAACCTCATTCCTCCCCTGTATGTATTGTCCCCTCAATTTCCATTATTTCCTCTGTAGTTTGCTTTAACCCTTTTCTAAAGATCTCAGTTCCAATTGTTTTATCTCTGTTTGTTACTATATGTACTACTTCTAGTGTCATTGTCTTATATTTTGATTTCCATTTTCTAGTAATTGCTTTTTTAGCAACAACCATAATTAGACACAGCAAGGCCTTACCATGTCTAGGCAATTCCAATTCTGTATCATAGCTCAGAAAACTCATCTCCCACGTTAGACCAATCTGCCAACCAAGCATCTCCAAGAGTGCATCCTGTAGGAAATCCTTAATGTCCACCAACTCACCGCACTCCCAGAAAATATGTTTCCAATTGTTCCCTGTCACACCTCCAACATTTGCTGTCTACCTGAAGAAAAATTCTGTGGAGTCTACTTGGGGTTTAAAAATATGTATGTGAACATTTCCAAGCAAAAGTCCTAAATCTTCTAGATTTTGTTGCATATTTGGGTGACATGCATATATCCTCCCATTGTTCTTTGTAAATTGCTTATCCAGTCTCTCCTCCAAATCCTTTCTAACTTCCTCTGTTTGATTCTTATAGTTATCGTGCAATATTTTATATGCTCTACTAATTATTCTTTTTGTAATAGCAGCCTTTTTTCTAGATTCTACTAAAAAATTCTACCACTGCTAATCTTTCATTTAGGACCCCCTATTTTTTTCTCTTTGTCTATACTCTGATATCAATCTTTGATAAGGAAAGCAATCTCTAACCTGCAGTCCAAATAAATTCTTGGCGTCTTCCCATTCTATCATCTTTCCCTCTCTAGTTATTTTAATCCATACTCCTAAATACTTCATTTTATCATATCCTCATAAATATGGATATTACTGAACCAATTCATATGTGGGTACATAATTTACTGCTATTTCCTTTGATTTAGCTTCATTAATTTTGTATCCCAAAAAGATTTAAACTGTCTCAAAATGTTCCATAACACTGTCATCTCTCTTTCTGGTTTTGTCAGGTATAGAATAATAGCATTTGCAAATAGAGCCAGCTTTTCTTGACTACCATACCAATTATATCACTGAATTTCTGAGTCCCTTATTTTCTTTGCCAAAAGTTCTAAATATAATGCAGATAACAAAGGGGAAAGAGGACATCTCTGCCTGGTTCCTCTGCTCAGGCAGAAATTATCACAGAGGACCCCACCCACTTTAATTTTCACCTCTGATCCCTCATACATTCTCCTAATCAAGCTTATAATTTTTTTTAGGAAATGCAAATGCTTCCATTGCCCTGCTCATAAGGTCCCAGCTTATTATGTTAAATGTTTTCTCTGCATCAAGACCTACCAACAATAATGGTATTTTCTTACATTCTGCTTCTCTCTGGATCACCAATGTTCTGTTAATGTTGTCAAATGTTTGCCATCCTTCCACAAAACCACACTGATCCATATCTATCAAGTTAGGTATTACTTTTGCCATTTTTAGTCATTATAGAAATGAAGACTTTATAATCATGGTTTAGTGTTGAAATGGGCCTGTATTAAGCTGTAACTGATGGACCTTTACCCTCTTTAGTTATTACAGCTATCATGGCTTTCTTCTAGGATGCTGTTACTTCTTGTCCTCTTATAATACTGTTAAACAAAACCTTCCAGATCTTTATCAGTTTTTCCCTCCTAGCTTCCAAATTTCCACAGGAATACCATCTATTCCTGAGGACTTTCCTTTAGATTGGTTGTACATCACAATTTTTATCTCATCTCCTCATGTTCTCTTAGTAACTGAGCCTCATTTTCCTCTAACCATGGCATATTTAATTCTTCCATAAACCTTTCCATTTGTATGTTTTCTTAATTTCCATATTTCTGTGCTTTATATAGACGTTCATATAATTTCTGAAACATTCCTAATACCTCTGCAGGATCTCTTGTTACCTTTCTTGCTATAGGCTCCCTAAGGTTGCCAACATCCCTTTCTACTTTCTGTTGCCTGAGTCATGCTAAAAGTTTTTGTACTGTAGTGTTATTATCAAAACAGTTGCTTAACAGTTGCTTAACAGCAAATTTTCTAAACTTATCTATATTATTGAGGTAATCCATTATTTTCTGCATAGCATTTTACAGTTGATCCTCTTTTTTTTCTGTGAGATTCTCCCATTCTGCAATACATTTATCAGTCCCTCTAAATACTTCTTGTTACTTCTTAACCATCATTCCCCCTCTTTAATGTCCACCCTATTTTTTAAAATTACACTTTAATTTTATCCCACTCCCTAACTATATTTTCAGGAGTTATTCAGGAGCTATTCAAGAGGATAGAAATTCTCCACAACCAATTCCTTAAATTCTTCTTTTTTTAACAGATAGGTGGGAAAGCACCCATGTCTCATTTTTATTTCAGTACCTGTGTTTTTATTTTAGCTATTATTGGCACATGATGTGAAATAGTTATTGGGAGTAGATCAAGACCTTCAATTAAATGCACATGTTCCTGTGAAATGTAAATTCTATCTAGCTTACCCAGTTTTTATATCTTGAGGTATAATATGTAAATTCACTCCAAACTCGTGTTACTGAATTCACATCTTCCATGCCAAATATTTTCATAAATTTCTTCAAATATCTACACTTCTTTGTTATACTTTCCCTTCTAGGCTGCCCCCCCCCCCCCGACACATCATTACTGCTGCACATGAAATTCCAGCCCCCACCTATAAGTAATATTCCTTGATGAAAACTGATTATTTGTCTCAGAATTTTCTTAAGCACCATTATAGCAGTTTTAGGTGGAATATAAATACATACCGGTATAATCCTCCTCCCTTGGCAGTAGCCCCTTAGCACTACAAATCCGCCATTATCTTTTTTTAATCCTCTTCTATCACTGTTGGAGTTCCTCTTGCAATTAATATAAGTACTCTTCTTTTCCTTTGTCCCAGATATTCCACTGAATAACCATCTTGAAAACCTTTATCAAATTCATGTGTTCAATTCTTTCCAAGTGTATCTCCTTTAACATAGCTATCTGCACTGAATATTTTTAGTATAGTTCACTATTCTTTCTTTGTTGTATTTATCTGTGAGACCATTGACATTTAAAGACATTACAGAAAGTGTCATTGTATTAAAAAGTTATTATTCCCACCTTTTATGTATAACATCTTTTTTGTTAAATGTCTAGTTTCAACTTTTGTGTTACATGAATACACTGTTTGGCAGGTTGGTCTTTTATATAGTTGTTTGCTGTCATATCCATTTGAGCCTGTGCCACATCTTACAAAACTTTTTGTACTACTGAAAGCCCTCAAAAAAAAAAAAAAAAAAGAAATACTAACACACAAAACTATGTACATCTTCAAATATTTAAGTTTTACCCTCTTAATAGGAACACATGTCCCAAACTGACATCCATACTCACATGTGTGAGTTAACCTAAAAGAAAGGTTATCCATGCTAAGATGCATGGTACATCCTGTGTTTCTACTAAGTGCTAACTTGTTTTTTCTTATCCTTTTAGCTCTTCCAGCTGGGAAAATCCCTGAATGCTTTTAGAGAACATTATTTCCTAGCCAGTTTCTCTTTTCTTTTTTTTCCCAGCCAGTAACTCCCCACCAGACTGTAACCTATTTCTCTTTATCAGATTGTTTCCATGGAGACATGAGAACCAAAGCCAATTTCTCATTATCAAATTGTCTCCATGAAGACATGATAACCAGTCAATTTCTCTTCATCAGACTGTTTCCATGGAGACATGAAGGCCAGATACATAATTGCTACTAAGCATACATTTATTTAATAACTTTTAAAAACTTGTTATTAAATCAATCTAAGGTCCTTAATCCATTCATTCCTCCATGTAAAAATGACAAAAAACATTATTTTTTCTTTTCTCACTCTTTCATTAATCAAGCTTTTTTTTTTACATTAGAATGCCAACAGTTCTTAAAACTGAACAAGAAGAAAGAGAGAAAGGAGAAATAAGGGGGAAAAAGAACAGCAGCATCTATTTGCTATCCCCATTACACTTAAAATAACAGAAAAACGTGATTTTATAGCATGCAAAGAAAACCATACACCACAAAAATAGTACTATTAAGAAAACATATTTTCTTTACTTACAGTTAATTTTCTCTGCTTTCTTCCCCGCCCCAAAGCATTTTCCAAACATTAATGACATGAAGTTCACCAAATTCTGAAAACATCCCATATTTCCAGATTTTTTTGTTCTGTCATATTTCCCGAATATAGTTATTGCATTGTAATCCCTCATTATATTACTGGTTTTATTACTGTTCATCTTCATCTCACAAATCCTTTCTATGCTTTATTTCCAATGTACTCTTAATTCTTCTAGTCAACTCTTGTGTTCTGTTCTTTCTCTCCAACATTCTCTGTTGAAGCATTGGAAAAGGTTTCAAAGGTACAGTCTCTCTGTATTCTTTATTACCAGAAGAACAAGAAGCAGACTCACCTTTTGTTTCACAGCTCACTTTTTGTTGAACAATTTTTTGTATTTCCTCTTAGCATGTACTTTATCAAAAAAATATTTTGTCCCCCCAGTGAAGAATACTGTGAAGATGGCTGGGTACAGCAGTTTGAGTCTCACACCTGTCTCTTGACATTCCCTGAACAGTGGAATGAATGTACTCCTCTTCTGCCTGGTGTACAATGAGTAATCATTCTCCACAACCACTCTGATGTCTCCAACTTTTAGTATTTTGTCTGTTTGCTACAGTTTTGTCAGAATCAACTCCTTCTGCTGGTAGGATTCCATCTATTAAAGGTGTATGCTGCTTTCTCATAGCCAAGTTTGGAGCATACACATGATGTGCCCTTTCAACTAAACTCCTGCTGTGGAATACCAGTCCAGTTGCTTATTTGTGCTTTCATAAAATTAATGCAGTCTGTTCCTTTCTGTTTCTCTGTTACAGCTGAAATCTCAGGTTTTCCCTATGTGTTCCATTCTGTAATTCTATTATTTTTTGAAACATTGCTTCCTGAGCAGTCTCATATTCAGCCAGCCTTTTCTCCATTTCAGCCTCTGATTTTTGCAGCTTTATCACCTCATCTGAATATCTGTTTAAAGCTTCTTCCATTTTCCAGTCTTTTGTTGTTTGTATTGATATAGTCCATCAGCGTTTCATTTATTTTAATCAGGTCTGTGTGCATTTGTCCTATATCTTCCTGTAGGTTACTGGAAGTCATGTCTGGATGTTTTTTTTTTTTTTGCTGAACAGCTGCAGAACTTTTTGAAACAATACTAATTTCATGAACTTTAATCATACTTTGACTTAGGAATGGGGTCCATCCCATCATGGTATTGGAAACCAAAAAGATTTGGAGAAATTAAAAAAATTGAGAGGCCAGGAAGCCAAATGCCAGAACATCATACTTAGCAAAATGGAAGAGATTGTCAGTCTGGTGTCTGAAATGAAATCAGGATCCATTAACAGTGGACACTCCCCCAGTTTTGACTTATTTGTGTGAACTGCTCAATGCTGGTTTGGCTTACTCTTCAGTAAAATCCCATATGCCAGCCATATCTGCCTGTCTTCCTCTATCTCTCCCTTTAGCTAGCAGAGTTGAGGAAAAACAATTTCTTAAAAGTGTCCTACACAATAGGCCTCACAGGAAACCTGTTCCACCTCCCTGGGACCTTAACTTTGTTTGGAAAAGCTGACACTCCCACCCTTTAAGCCAACTTCCTCAGCTACTCTTCAGCACTACTCCTGGAAAACTTTCTTACTCCTAGCCTTACCTTCAGCCAGATGATCATCAGAGTTACAGGCCCTTATGGTATCTCCACCCTTTTATAGTCTTCTACAAAGATAGGGTCTCCCTGCACACAAATTCCTCATTTTTGCCCAAGGTAGTCAATAACATATCTCTAAATCAGTTCATACACTTACCCTCCTTTTCCCTTCTCCCCAGAACTCTAGAGAGATGGTCCTCCATATCTTACATGTCCACAGGCAACTTAGATTTTATTTGGATAAAACCAAGGCTGTTAGAAAGTCAGATCAGCTTTTTGTTTCTTACCACCCCAGGGCTCTGGGGTGGGTTGTGTCCAAGCAGACTATTTCCTCCTGGATTTCCAAGACTATTTTCTTCAGCTATACACACCATGATAAGACTCTTCATTCCCTTGTTAAGGCTCATTCTACCAGGGCTGTCACCTCATTTGGGGCCTTTTTCAAGGGATTGGACACTAACTAAATTCTTGAAGCAGCCATGTGGACTTCAGTCCATAGCATCACCAATCACTATAAATTAGATGTAATTTCTAAATCTAGAGCAGGATTTGCCAAAGCCATACTGCCAGGCTTCCTGGAAAGTTCCTCAGCTACCGCCTCCTCACTTAATTCATGAGCTCTGGTATGCTCCCTCATATTATGAATATTGCAACAGATAAATAGAAGGACATAGGCTAGTTGTGTAAAATCTTAAAATAATGATAGAGGTCTTTCTCTTCTCTGTTTCAGTATTCATATCCTCCCTCCTTCCTCCTTGGCCTTGCTTCTTCTTGGATGATTCTTACCTTAATTTCATTGGCTGGCATTCATCCTAGGGCAGTCACTTCTGAGGATGGTGCATGCATATGTCACATTTGTGGCCAATGTCCAATCACATCCTATGCATGATGTACCACACACCCTACAGTAGTGAAGTCTTTTGTGTACTGACCGACATCGGGTCACCTAAGGCATGGAACTCCCTCATGTCAGGTACACTGCAACAGATGAATAGAAGGACATAGAATAGCTGTGTAAAATCTTACCATAATGATAGCTGTCCTTCTCGTCTCTGTTGCAGTATTTCTATCTATCCCTCCTTCCCCCTTGGCCTTGCTTCTTCTTAGATGAACCTTACCTTACTTCTGTAGGCTGGCATTCCTCCTGGGGTAGTCAGTTCTGAGGATGGCGCATGTGTACATTTATTTTATAGGTTCATAGGTTCATACTAGGCTATCTGCCCTAGGGCATTTATAAGCCTAGCCAGAATGTGTTTGGCTTTCGCCACCCATTTTAAATTTATTTTGCTATGCCCTTTTTCGAGGTTAGTATACTATGCCTCTGTCTAACAGTGACACAGAAGTGATACCCGGGGTAAACCTACGATCTCCCATCCACTCATCAAGATTCCTCTTAAAGAGAGTCAATGAGGGACTCTGCCTAACCTGGACTGGCCAACATCTGTTCACAGTCTATGTGTAAAGTACCATGCACCCTACATAGTGAAGATTGTTTGTGTACTGGCTGACGTTGGGTCTCCTACAGCGGGGAACTTTCTTATGTTAATGAATATTGCATCAGAGAAGAGAAGGACATCTATTATTGTGGTAAGAATTTGCGCAACTATTCCTTCATCAATCATCATGTCTTTCTGTAGAGGGAAGCCAGAAACTCATGTACAAACCCACACAGTCAAGAACATGTAAACTCCACACGGAAGGCACCCTAACCAACAGATAAACCAGGAAACCAATCACTGGTCTCTGTATCTGGAACAGTTCCAGAAAATTAATTCTTGTGTTTCCCTAATCTAAAGGACTTTGAATCCCTTTTTGCTTTCCTTTCTTACTTTGCTCTTTCCCCATATGGATAATTTTGTAATGGGTCAGAACTAAAGTTAAGTAACTGGAAATCAGGTATAGTAAAATCAGATTCAGTATTTTGTACAAACCACTTCACAAATTCAGTAAGACAGGAAAACTGTAAAATCATAGGGAACTGCATTAGTAATAAAAATAATCTGGTAAAAGGAATAAAATTCAAAGGAATAACATTTTATAGCTAATCAAATAGATATTAGAATGAGAGGACAGTTAACGTTGAATAACTAAGGTAATTATGATATGAGTATTATAATAAGATTTAAAAGGTTAAAGAAATACTGTTGTTTCAAAAATCAGCTAAGAGCCATTTCAGAGCTTTTAGGTTTTCAATGTGACATTTACACCAATGGTAACTTTTTCATGTAATTCTCATGATACATGTTACTCTGTGGTCTGAGTTATCTGGCTTCATGGCTTAGAAGGATGGAGCCCAACCTCTGTCCAAGGCAATCAGGGCTTTCAATAGTGATACTGACATTGGAGGAGCCACATGGCATGGGGCTGTGAAAGGGCAGAGACCACTTTCATCCTTCAGTGGGGAACCATTGCAACATATGACTGGTCTCATTTTTAATGGTAGTGTAATGGGTGGAAGCCGGTGGTCACACCAGAATGATGTCTACAGGGGAAATTGACTATTTGTTTACATGCTTACAAAGATGGGCTTGTACATGACTAAAGCCATTGCATGCCACCCTGTTGGATGCTACAGGCTCTCAAAAGAGAAATTGGTAGAAATAATAAGAAAAACAATTATTTTGTTGGTATTAATGATTAAAATTTAGTAGTGCAGATAGTGTTACAAATGTAAAGTCATTTATGCCATATTTATTTAACAGCATTTTTATTTTTATTTGCGGTTACAGTCAAGTATTTTCCTATTTAAATCCTCACTGACTTCAAGTTTTCAATCAATAAGGTAATGGAAGTTTCCAGATATCTAATGATGCTAAGCTACATGGTTACAAAGCAGAGATTTTTGCTTATATGCATGGTATGCATTAGACCTGCAAAATCAGCTTTACGTTTTTTTTCCCCTGCCCTTTCTTGTTTATGAACTCTGATTTGCATGAATAAATTCCTTAACCAGTCATATATGTCACTTTCTCAATCCCCTGCCATTCTGTCATTCTGATTTATTTATTTCACATTTGTTAACCAGGATAGTCTGACTGGACAGCAGGTGTCCATTTTCAATGGAGTCCTGGGGAGAGAAGCTCCAGCACAATTAAAAAAGGGAATACAATTTACAATTACATGAGATAAGAAGACGTAGATTACTTTAACATACTATAAAAAAGTTACAAATTACTTACAATAAGTCAGAGCATAGATATCAATTTGCAGGTGGATGTTACAATGTAAAAATATTTTGGTTAACAGCAATGAGTATTCTACTGTTGGATAAAAAGGTGAGACATTTTTATACAGAGTGAGCATAGCAGTTGCTTTATTCCACTGATGAATGGATGAACAGGTGACTATTTGTACAAGTATTTACAGTATTTACAGTGAGCATTAAGATAAATTCAGAGGAGTATTGTACAGTCTGAACAGTGACCCTGGCAGAGGATGCACCCAAGTTGTAAAGAGGTTTCCCTGTAGTACTATGTTGTTTTATTGTGGCTTGTTACAGTTGCATAGATGGTTGGAGTAGAGATATGATTTTAGGAGAGTGTTAAAAGAAGATGTAGAATTTAGAAGTCTAACGTCAGGAAGAAGGTTGTTCCAGGTACTGGCAATTTCATGGGCAAAAAGTAATTCCCCTGAGTTGTTTTGCAAGAGATGGTTTCAATTAAGGCTTTGTTGCTAGAGCTTAGTTGTCTACTTGGATTGTGGAAGTTAGGGAGGTTATTCAGTGCAGGTGCTTTTTTAGGGTAGTACAATATTTGGTGGACTAAGTTGAGTTGGTGATATTTTAGAAGGTTGGGGAATTGTAGCCAATGTAGGATTTCTAGGGCATGGCAATGGTGGGAATGTGACTTAGCACTGGTGGTGAATCTGGTGATTTTGTTGTAGCAGTTGGAGAGTTTGTTTAAGTCAGTTTTAGTTAGGTTTGTTAATGACGGAGAGGCATATAACAGTGTGGACAGAAGATTAGTTCTACCTATGGCAATATGAGATTCTGAGGTGAGGTACCTTTTGCTATCGAGGGAGCCTAGTTTTTTGTGGACCTTAGAGATGGTTACTGAGATGTGTTTATTAAATGTGAGTTGTTGGTCAATGGTAATTCCTAGGAATTCCAATGAAATTATGCAGTTAGGTAAATGTTTATTTGTATACACATTTGGTATGTTGTTGGGGCCAGTAGATGAAATTGTTAAAGGGTGCGCCTTTGATCTGAGTTGTCTCTCTTTCATCACATTTAAATTTTTCTATTGTATTTTGATGATATTCATATCGGTGCAGTATAAATAAGTGCTTCATCTATGTCAGCAAATCAGTACTTTACAGCATTCTTAAACTATAGCTCTTTCCTCTTTCATTTTTACATGAAAAACAAATCATTAAGCTTTGTAGATTGCTGTACTACCCTTATATTTCTTTGTTTGCCTTTATAAACTATTTGCAAGCTGTTTATTATTTGTATGTTTTGTTAATATGAACAACTGGGAAGAAATTAAGCTGTTGTAACATACTGAGGTGTCATTCCTGTGCACAAGCAGAAAGGAGTGCTTCCAGTTACTGCAGGCCAGCTTAATAGAATTTTTCTTTTTTTCTCTGATAATCTTTGTACCACAAATCAGTATAATCTTATTTCATGCTCCACATAAGGATTTCTACATTATTATGCCACTTTATCTTTTAATTTTGGTGTTGCGGTCACTTTGCTGTTGTGCTTCTGAATGTAGGCATTTTACTATCATTATAGTGAGCCTGACTTCACAATAACCTGACAATGTTCTTAAATAATATCATGCTTCTTTCTTTTTAATTTCCCCAAATTCTTTGGGTTTCTAATACCATGACGGGAATGGACCTCATTCCTAAGTCAAAGTATGATTAAAGGTCATGAAATTAGTATTGCTTCAATCTTTGATGTCAACCAGAAGTGCTCTTTGCAGCACCTGCAATGTGCCCAGTAATGACTCCTTCTGCAATTCATATGGACTCACATGTATTGGTAACATATCTAAATACGACTGTAGATTCTTTTTTATAAGACCCTTTACTCCTACTACTTTTGGAACTATCTGGATAGCTTTCTTCCACATTGCTCTCGTTTCTGCCTGCAAATCCTGATATTTTATGACTTTGTGTCTCTCTGTACACAAGACACTGTAGTAACTGGGTGTAGCAATTTCAATTATCAATGCTACTTTTGTCTTCTTTTCATGGACCACTATATCTGGTTTTCTTACATCTGTCTTTTGAATTGTTGGTAATGGGCGATCCCATGTGATGTAGACTTCATCATCTTCTATGATTCTTTGTGACCCATTTTCCAGTGTTTTTCAGCTAGTCCTATATTATTACTATTGTATATTGTTAAATGCTGTTATTACTCTTGTATACTGTTAAATGCTGTTATTAACTATCTAAACAAATTCTTTATTATGTATATTGTTTTTTGGAGCTTTTCTCCCTGGGCCTCCACTGAAAATGGGCTCATATCAGCCCAGTGGACTTTCCTGGTTAACAAAAGCAAATAAAATAAATAAATAACTACTTCAGTATTATGATGTTTGCACAATCCCCAGTGCAACAGTCTTGTCACATTCTTATGCCTTTCAGTATACAGCCCTTCAGCCATTAGTATAGCACAACCAGCAACAAGGTGTGCAACTGTTTCCAATTCTGTTTTACAAAACCTACATTTGTCTGTTTCTCCCATATGTTCAATGGACTTTGCAAACCAACATCTGCGTAGCCCACTATCTTGGGCTACCAATATTAACTTTTCATCTTTTGGTTTGAATGTGCCTCTCCTAAACCATTCCTGCATTTGATCCTAATCAACATGAGGTTCTTCCAGGAGTTTTCTATACTTGCAATTATATTCCTGCATTTTCCACATTTCTTGCCTTCTCATCTGATCCTTCATCTTATATTCTTCCTTTTGTTTTTTGGCACATTCAGTTGCTGCCTGATTTTTATTTATTTCTGGCTTGATTTCCATTTCTGCTTGATGCTGTATGCTTCTGCTAGACTAAGAAGGGAAGTCATCTTAGATTTACTCTCCTCATGTTTCAAAACTTTCACTATGTTTGGGTGTTGGGAGGTCAGCAGATATGTATGCAGTCCCACGACTGCAGATCTACACATGTAATAATTTTAAAGGAGGCCCATACCTCCTTCGGAACAGGGAATATATAATCTTCATATAGACTGATTTTATAAATCATTTGATGAGCATAAAGCATCCTTCTTGTTTTCCTGTCTAATCAATCCAACACCTTTTGAGACCAGTCAATCACTTCAAAACTGTAAGTTAGGACAGGAAGGGTAAATTGGTTTATAGTTTGAATTTTGTTCCTAGATGTCACCATTGTTTTCAGGATTAACTTAAGTCTTACAAAATATTCCTTACTGATTTTTATTCACATTTGTTCATGTTTTATTGTTGATCCTTCATCAATTCCCAGATATTTATACACTCCCACTTGCTCAAGTTCTTTTATAACACATTCTTGTCCCAAACTGATGTTTTCTTGATACTGCAGCTTTCCTGCTTTAAAGGTTGCTTTTGCACATTTATCAAGACCAAATTACATTCTTATATCATATGAAAAAGTTTGACAACTTGCACTTGTGCTTTCAGTTCCTCATCTGATGAGCTAAACAGTTTTAAATCATCGACAAAGAGAATATGAGAAGTCTTTATACTTTGTTTCTTTCTGGGAACCAAATTATAGCCATGACCTAATCTGTTAAACAGCCAGCTTAATGGGTTAAGGGCAAGACAAAAGAGCAAAGGTGACAGATTGTCATCCTGGAATATCCCCCTTTGGATTTTTATCCCTGGAATAATAATTTATCCTTTATCATGGCTTAACTGCAAAGTGGTTTGCTACTGTTTCATGGTCTTTGTGATGTAGTTTATCAGTGTAGGGTATATCTTATACACTTTTTAAGCACTCTTTTATCCATGAATGTGGGATACTGTCAAATGCTTTTTTGTAGTCAGTCCATGCCATACTTAGATTCTTCCACCTTTTACAGTTCTCCACTATGACTTTAACAACAAATGATCCTTTTTTCCATACGACTTTCTTTTATTGACCTTTTGTTCTACTGCCATAATTGAGTTTTCTTCTAAATTACTATAAACTCTGTCAGCATCAATTCCAGTATATAGATTTTATATCGTCAGAAGGCGAGTTATTGATCTATAATTTTAGGGTAGCTTGCAGGTTCACTTTTAAGTAGGAGCATTGTTTTCCTGTTAGCCAGGTTGGCATCTGTTCAGAGTGCACATTTAAATAATTCTTACTCATGGATAAATCTTTGTGCAAACATGTTAACACTTTTAACCAGAAGTTAGGTACTACATCTGTGCCTGGGGTTTTCCAGTTAGAGGCTTTTCTTAACTTTGTTTTAATCTCTCTGGCTGTTACTTCATCACATTTCATATCCTGTACATTTGAACTTCTTATTCTTTCTTTTACTTCTTCTATCCATTTACCATCTTTGCTATGTTCCACAGGATCTTCATAAATACTTCTCTAAAATGTATCTATTTCTTCTTTTTTGGTGGTCTTTCAATTTCTTTTACCTTTTTTCCCAATTCTCTATAAAACTTTTTTTGGGTCATCAATAAATTGCTTATTTTGTACTTTTCCTTTATATTTATCTGTGTATCTTCTACGTTTTTCTGCCTGTGCTGATATTTTTAGTTTATTATTTGAGATAGTGCATGATAAATCCTGATCTATTATAATACTGCGCATTGTTTTTAACACGTCTATCTTTCTGAGTATTTTTGTTGATCTGTTCCCTCTCCTGTACTTTTCTAACAGTGACACTTCTTATCTTAATTGCTTTATAGTTTTCTCTATTGGATAACTCCCTGATGGTATTCAATTTCTCCCCTTCTTTCCCTTACTACCCTGTGGTCTTGTGGTAGAACTTTATCAGTTATTAATTTAACTGTACACTAATATATCCTGTTTACTTCTGTTATATCACATGGATCTCTATGGACAGTCCTAATCACTGTGTTCATTTGTTTTATCAAACTTCTGACTTTTTGGGTTTTATTGACCTTCTGCAGTCTATTTCTTTTATTGATCTTAATATGTCTATCTATCTCTATTAAATCAAGCAACTCTTCTCTTAGGTAATTTTCTTCTAAACTGAGGGCACTTTTTTGTTCTCCATTTCCTGCAGGCTTTCTATAGAAAGTTCGGTAGCATCTTCCTGCGGCATATTCTCTTCAATTTTATCCTGTGTCATCCGTTGCTCTGTCATATGAGAACTCATTGGCCTATCACTCCCTAACATTGACTGCATCAAAGTTGCCACAGTTTCATGTTCTTTTTCTTGCTGTCCAGCTTCAAGTGAACGTTTACACTGGTTTCCTGTGGAAGGCTCCAAAATATCTTCATATGGCAACTAAACAGTTGCTTCCTGTTCCACTGCTTTCTCCTTAATTTAGATGTCCATTGCTCTATCCTGTTGTGGTACTTGCTGAGTTAGATTTTCTACAATGAATCCTTCACTTTACAAGTGCTCCATAACCTCAGTTTCTTTTTCTTTAACTTCTCCATTACTAATCCACTTTTCTACTTTTCCTCTGTCTTCTTATTTTTTGTATTGTAAAGTTTTCCATGTCCGGATTCCTTTGCCTGTATTTCTCTTCAAATATCTTTGCTTTTTCCTTTGCATTAATATTACACCATATTAAATCTCTTTTTCTTTCCCATGTGCATATTTCTTCTTCAGATGTCTCCTGATCTTCCGGTTTCTCCTCATTTTGCGGACTTGTTCCATCATGGTGTAACATAACCTGTGTTAGACCTTCCAAATTCTTCACTTCGCAGGCACTCCATAACTTCAGCTTCTCTTTTTTTTAATTTCTACTTTACTAATCATCTTTTATACATTCCCTCTTTGTGATACTATTTTTTTATTATGAAATTTTCCATATCTGGGTGCCTTTTTCTGTATTTATCTTAGAATATCTTTGGGGCTGCCTTCTTTGTATTGATTAATTTGTCTTTCAGCTTTGCATAAATATTGCACCATATCAAATCTCTCTTTCTTTCCCATGTCTGTATTTCTTTTTTATACTTTTCAAAAATCTCTAGGTTTTGCTGTTTATATTTTCACTCTTCTTCAGATGCTTCTTTTTCCAAACAGATCAAAGTTTATTGATCTATATAATGTTTTTTTAGAAATCTGCTGTATTAATGAATGCAAATTTTTATTTGAAGCTTCTGACAGTTTTTCTTGTGGAAGTATTTTTCTTTCCTCTAATTTCTCTCTTAATCTTTTTGTATAAATTGTGTTTGAAAATTCTTGGCTTTTTGCATAATAGTGACAGTATAACATTTCTTTCTTATCCTCAATAGTCCACTCTATCATCTTTACGGCTATTCTTTGGCCTATCAGTTTTTGTGAGTTTTGTGGACTGCTACTTTCTTCTACAATAGGGGTGACCATCCTCCCCTTGGCCTGACCTGGCCCCATTGTAGGAATGTTTTCGTATTTTGAGGATTATATACTGTCATTTTTTCCAGTCTTGGCACTAGTATGCCTACCAGGATTGGGCACTTTTTATGCTTGTGCACCCAGCTATCTTTTTTCATTTTTAATGTACTTCTGTCCATGATATATGCTATATAAAGTACAATCTATATATTAGTATCATCTTGGTGAGATTTTGTGAAACAAGGTCCACCTCTTGAAGGTACTCACCAAGACTTTAGGATGAATTCAATTTCAGCAATACTACTCTCCTTTGCTTGCTGACTTATCTCTCTATTCAGACCCTGGCAGGACTGTGAGCTTCTCCTCAGAGAACAGGTGTCTGAAAGGGATTAGTATCATATCACCCATGGAGTCAGCTGAAGAGTCTCCAAGTGGGGATGGATGAGGGTCCCTTTGTCTTGTGTGAGAAGGTCCATTCTGTGAGGTAACTTGTGATAATTGCCCTTGGCTAAATGCAGGAGGAGAGGGAAGTAGTGCTGTCTTGGCCAAAAGGGAGTCACCAGCAAGAGTTTTGGTTTCTCCTGCTGAATTTTGTACAGGACTTTTGATATGAGGGGAAGGGGAGGGAATGTATATAGAAACATCCTCTTCCAAGAGAAAGAAAGGGTGTCCATTTTCCAGACCAGAAGGTGGAGCTCTCTGGCACAAAACTGTGAAAGTTGTCTGTTCATGGGCAAAGCAAAAAGGTCTTTTTTTTCAATAAGCATATTTAAGTTATCACATATGGCATAGGCAATCTTACATTTATATAAATGAAAAACAAACACTGACACCACTTTAGATGCAAACATTATACATAACAGACACCACCAAAACAATTGTAGTTGCAAACATTATACACCACTTATCATCTATCCAGTCATTGTTAGTAAAGCATCATATGCCTCATTAAAATCCTGACTCTTAAACCTCGCTCCTTCTCTACATATACTGTTCCCACAATTCCCATTTTTTTCTATGCAGTTTGCTACATCCTTTTTCTAAAGATACAAATTCCAGTTTTGTTTCTGTTACTATATTCGCTACTTCAAGTAAAATTAGTCTAGACTTTGATTTCCATTTTCTAGAAATTGCTTTTTGGCAGCCACCATAATTAGACTCAGCAAGGCTTTACTATGTCTATGCAATTCCGATTCTGTATCATAGCTCAAAAAAAATCATCTTCCCAGTCAATCCAATCTTCTCACCTAGCATCTCTGACAGAGTTGTTCACAGGGAATCCTTAAAGTTGACTAGCTCATCACACTCCCAAAAAAATATGTTCCCAGCCACCTCTTTTTTGCTCATCACACCTCCAACATTTGCTATTCACCTAAGGAAAATAAATGTTGAGTCTACTTGGGGTATAAAAGTAACTATGTAACACTTCCAGGCAAAGATCCTAAATCTTCTAGACTTTGTTGCATATCTGGGAGATATACATATATCCCTCCATTATGTCTTTGTGAATTGCTTTTCCAGTCTCTATTCCCAATCCTTTTTAAACTGCTCTGATTGATTCTTATAATTATCATGCAATATTTTATATGCTCTACTAATTATTCTTTTTTGAAAAACAGCTTATGTTCTATCTGTTAAAAAACTGTACGGGTGCTGGTCTTTTTTTTAGGACCCCCCCCCCCCGTTTCTTTCTCTTTGCCTATACTCTGATATTAATGCTTGATAGGAAAGGCAATCTCTAACCTTCAGTCCAAATAAATTCTTGGCCTCTTCCCATTCTATTACATTTCCCTTTCTAGTTATTTGCTCCCAAAACCTTGGTTCCTTTGCCAGTTTTCTCCAATAACTTCCAGCCTCTTCTTGCCTATTATCTGTATCCCTAACCACAGTCATCCCTATTGGCAGAATCTCTTTTCTCCATACTTGTGCTGGTTTAGTTTTTAGATCTTAGAATACTCCTAAAAGGTCTGTTTGAGGAACAACCTACTGGTGGACAATTTCTAAAAACACATCCCTTTGGAGCATCCATTTGTGGGATGGTGTTTAGGACCTGCTCAGGTAATCTGCCATAAAATTTTGAGAGGAAGGCATGTACACTGCCTTATGGGTTACCTGGAATTTTACTGCCAGCTCCCAAGCCTGAAGAGCCAGTCTGCATAACAGATAGGATTTGTTCCCTCCCTGTTTGTTCACATATCAGATGTCTGTGAACAGCTGTAGAGGTCCTGGCTGGAGGAAGGAGTGGAAAGTTTGCAAGGCCAATAGCAGCACCCTCATCTCACTTACTTGGATGTGTTCCTTCAATTGAGAGGGGGGACCATGTCCCTTGTACTTTCAGGTGGCTGAAGGTTGCTCCCCGACCTACATCTGAGGCATGTGTGCAGATCTCTTGATGAGGAGCCGGAAGGTATAAGAGTAGTCCTGGGTTAAGTGACACTCAATGTATCCACCATTGAAGTTCCCTCTTTAATACATGGGATGAGGGGAATGGCAAATTCTAAGGGGTGCTGGTGTTGCATCCAACAGATTTTTGATACCATTGTCATTTTCTCATGTGGAGTTTGGCTAAGGGGATCATGGGAA
The DNA here is from genome assembly GCF_019279795.1 of Protopterus annectens. Lineage (NCBI taxonomy): Eukaryota > Metazoa > Chordata > Ceratodontiformes > Protopteridae > Protopterus > Protopterus annectens. Next base: position 553,204,125 of record NC_056739.1, read on the forward strand.
TGGTGGATACCAAGAGGCCCAAGACCATGAGGAACTCTCTGGCTGTAAGGTGGTAAACCAGTAGAATGTTTTTGAAGTAAGAGGTGAGGTTTTGTGCCTTTTCTGTGGGAAGAGAGACCCTCATAAGATCTGTTTGTATCCTGCATCCCAGGAAGAGTTGATCCTGTGAAGGGGTGAAAACTGATTTTTTTTTAAGTTTATGGTGAACTCAAGATTTTGTAGAAGACTGATGGTAAAGGCAAGATTTTGTTTCAACTCCTCTGTGGAGGGAGCTAAGAGGAGAAGGTTATCCAGATAGGGAAAGATGTGCATTCCCTGAAGTCTAACATGGGCAATCATGGGAGCAAGGCATTTGGTGAATACTCTGAGTGTGGTAGAAAGCTCAGAGGGCAAAGCATAGAATTGAAAATGCCATCATGATACAGAGAAGCATAACAACTTTTTGTACTTGGGACAGTTTGGAATATGCAGATATGCATCTTTAATATCCAGGGTAATCGTCAAGACTTTGGGCACAATGAGTGAGAACAGAGTCTGGAGGGTCAGCATGCAGAAAGTAGGTACTCTTAGGAAGGTACTGAGATGGGACAGGTCGAGGATGGGTCTCCATGGACCTTCCTTCCTGGGCACCAGGAACAATCTGGAATAAAATCGTATGCCTGTTTGGTTTGTGGGGACACTCTGAATGGTCCCTTGGTTCAATAATTATAATAGAACTTCTGGGAAAATGCAAGTTGCTCCCCAGGAGGTTTTTAGATGCCTCTGAAGGAGGGTAGCTGATCCTGCACCATGAAGTACCCTTTATATACAATTTAGAGGACCCAGGCATCTTGAGTTATGCTTTCCCAGGCCGGCAGGGATAGGGGTAGGTGCTGGGAAAGTGGGATGTGGGTGGGAAGGGGAAAGCAGTCAAAGAGAAGGCAGCTTATCTGGAAAGGGCCTCTAAGATGGCAGGATTGCCAGTGAGTCCTAGGCTGTTGTGATCTCCTGTCACACTTTTTTTTCTGGGTTGTATGTGATGTGAATGTCTACACACAAATACAGGCTTTGCAGGGTAATTTCTTTGGAACTTGGGTACTGGGGAAACAAAAATATGTTTTATTTCCTGCAGTTCCTTACCATTTTCTTGCAAAGATTTGAACAGCTTAGCAGTTGCAGTTCCAGACAATGCAGAATTATCCAGAGGAGCATCCATGAGTTGGACTTTTATGTCTTCAGGTAAGGGCCGAAGTCTTAGCCAAGAAAATCTTATTGCTGATCTAGAGGCAGCTGCTCTGGTGGAAGCCTCTGCAGCATCATAGCTGCATTTTGTGGAGTGACATGCTACTTGAGAAGAAGCACCAAGCAAAAACTAGCCAAGGTTTTATTTTCTGAGTCACATAGGCCTGAAATTACCTGTGAAAGTTGCAACATAAGTTCCAATACAAATTTGGTCATATGTGTTTGATAATTTATGGCCTTGAATACAAGAGTGGCAGATGTGTATACTTTTTTGCCTAGGCTATCCATGATCCTGATCCTAGGCTATCCATGATCCTGCTATACTTATCAGATGGTAAGAGGGTCGTGGAGGGCAGCAATTTTGATGGCTTATCAGAAGCCATGGAAATTACATAAGGGTCTGCAGAAAGACACCTGAAGAGAAACTTGCAGTCCTCTGGGACCTTGTAGAAGTGATCTGGCTTTTTGGGGGCAGGAGGCTGAGAATCTGATACATGTGAAGCTGAAGCAAAAAGATCAAGAAAGGCAGGCAGTACAAGAGGGATTGCTGATGGGCTAGGTGATTCCACCTGTAACAGGTCATAATATCTTTTATGTACTTCAGATACTCGGATGCTGTTCCATTTAAAGTGGTCTCTCATTTTAGCTAGGGTCTCTCCAGAGGACAGGTCTTTCATTAGTAAGCCTGTGCCATTTCTTTCCTCTTCAGGGGAGGTATAATCCAGGGGGGAAAGGATCTGAGAAAAGTAAGTCAATTCATCCCCCGAAGATGCCTCTTCCTCAGATGTATCCTCTTCTCTAGCTCATATAAGTGAAAAGAAAGTACTGGGTGGGGGTCTGTAAAACCTGAAGGAGGCCTAAGTGACATAAGGGCATTGAAAAGACCTTGAGTGAATTGTTGTCAATCGCTAGCAGGTACTTTTGGGTGGAGACAATTTCTTGTTTTTGTTTCTTTTTCCCATGCAGGTCCACTTTTTCTTACTAGGGCATACCTTCAAAGCCTCTTTCTCCAATGCCTCCAAGTCCTGCATGGGAAAACATATTCAGCCCTGAGAGGTTTAGTAGGCTTCCAATTTATAATGATTACCTTCTTAGCTGGTAACACCACGAAGCTCACTACTAATTATTTATTTCAGTTTGATGCACGGGGAAGTCCACTGGGCCTAAAAAGAGCACATTTTCAGTGGAGTCCTGTGTTGAAAAGCTCCAGTAACAATGACAAACATATTAACATATACATATAAAAAGCAAAGAAGTCATACAGCTTTATGCAGCATTCTACAGTAAAAAATTATACTTTCTACAATAATAATAAAATCTAGCAACTGTACAGACTAAGAGTCATTAACAGTGAATTACAATTGAAATTTTACACTCCACAATAATAGTAGTAAAAATATAGCAAAAGAACAGTCTAAGGGTCATTAACAGTGAATTACAATTGAGGACGAGAAATTGATGAAAATAAACTATTAACAAACTTTGGAGGTTAAGGAGGAGTAGGAGGGCAAATGATGTGAGTGCATACATAATGCACAGAGTTAGAAGGTGGGTTTTGATATAGGAGGGTCCTATGTGGGGAAGGAGCAAGAGCATTCCCACTTTGAAGATAGGTAGGAATGGAGGAGGGATTTAAAGTTAGAGTGGTTATGAGTATTTTTAAGGGAGGGAGGAAGAGAGCTCCATAGTTTAACTAAGGAGCAGGACAGCATAGAGTGTCCACGTGGCCGTAAAGGTTTGTATATTTTGAGCAGGGTCTGATTTTTTTTTACCTAAGTAAGCGATTGGGAATATAGGGGGTTAAGGAGGTGGAGAGAGTAAGGGACAGGAGGATGGGTTAAATATGAGCTTATGGGCAGTGGTGAATTTAAGGAAGTTCAGATAGTTGAAAAGTTCAAGCCATTGCAGTGAATGGAGGGATATGCAGTGATGGGATGAGTTCATAGAGTTGGTGGTGAATTTGCAGATTTTATTGTAGCAGGCTTCAAATTTAGTTTGAAGGCCGAGCTGAAGATTTGAGAACAGAGGAGCACCATACATTAGGGAGGGGAGAAGGTATGTGGAGGCAAGAGTCCTTCTGGTGGAGGGGTTGAGATAACGGTTATGCCTATATATAGGAGTCCTAAACTTTTGGTGTTCTTTTTTATGCTAGTTTGGATGTGGATATCGAATTTTAGATGTTCATCAATAATGACATCAAGCAGTTTGGTGTGAGGGACAATTTCAATGGGGGTGTTATTCTGGCTTATCATCTTGAAGGAGTTTTTATCAATGGGGAGTGTTTAGATGGGGAAAATCATTAATTTGTTTTTATTGGCATTAAGGGCTAGGTGGTTGTTTGGTAGTTTTGCATCCAGGTTTCAGTATTTGAGAAAGCTGACTGGGTTACATGCAGAAGGTCAGAAGGGGTGTCAGCTGAGCATATGTATATATATTTCTTTCATATATGTAATCACTTTTGCTCTCTCTACCCAATTTAGGCAAAAATGGGCTTTATTAACTCCCATTCTCAGGCTAGACCTAATCTAACATTCTGATAACCCACTAATATAGAACACACCCAGAAAATGTGGTTCCCAATTTCCTTTAATATTTTCCTGACATCTCTAACAATCTAAACTTAATACTGGGAACATTTGGTGCAGTTTATCCAATGTATAAAAATAGTGATGCAGACATTTCCACCCAAATAATCAGAATTTTCTTATTTTTGCTGCTATTTTAATAATTCTTCATATGTCTTGCCTGTCCAGTCCTGTCATGACACCTTCTGGATCCATTAATGGCACCATCTATCTTTTGAAAGGGCTTGATTTATTTTACTCACCAGCCCTGTCCTACTAGCAAACTTGATCTTTGCTTCTATTGGTAGTTTTATTAATTCTGGCTTTTCAAATGACCTCTTCTTTACTTCACTGATATGATTCATACACATTTCACATATCCTTTAAAATACCAACACTATTAATTATGGGAAGTTTCTCACTCAACTCCTTTCATAACCTCTTTTTGTGATCTAGTAAGCTTTCCAAAAATATACAGACTTGACGGTACTACACCATTCTGTGACTGCTATAATATTTGTTTTAAAAGGATTCTTAGTACAATTGGTAGAAAGTCAAATTTCCAAACTGTGTATTCCTTACTTCTGTCAATCTCCATTTTTGAAATCCTGCTTTAAAAAATGATCTAGTACTATTGTCATGTACTATTTTCTTCAACAGCCACACTACCTTCCTATCTCAATTCTGCCCAGAGACAATATCATCAGTTTCCATTTTGCCGTGTAACTGTCATTTTGCAAAATATATCAATCTAATCGGATATGCTAAATGGTACTCCTGTAAAATAAGAACTGCAGGGCCCCCTTCTGCTCACTGTGTCATTTTTTGCCACCTCATTTATGGATGTGCTCCCTCCCATATGAATCTTGCTATCTCCTTTCCAGGTTCCTTCCAATAGTCCCCTCCTGGATCATACACCCATTGATTGTACCAAATAGATCACATGGGGAAACAAAAACATCACGAATGTTTGTATTCTCTTATCTAGGATCTATGGGGATTGGGTCCAATTTCCTGAGCAGCCAAGAAGTTCTTTAATTTGTTCCCAAGATGCATTAGTCATTTCCCTTGCTGTTTTAGCTAGCCATACACGCATATTTTATCTTACAGTGTCCCTACAGATAGGGGTATTCTTGCACTAAGTTCATAGCGGGGATGCAATTTAAAGCCATAGCTTTAGTTTTCTCCTTATTCTAAAATCAGAGACACTTTCAAATTCTAACCTTTGGAATACTCTTGCTATATCATTTTCAGGGTCCATTAACGATAGCATTATATCATCTGCAAATAGTTCTCTCCCCTCCATACCACCTCTGGCCACTAACACTTGATTGTTTTACTTTATTGGCCAAGGGATACAGATATAATGCCAAAAGTAGTAGCAACAGCAGGCCTTTCAACAGGCACTGGGTCTGTCACAGCTTTGCTTTCACTTTCATAACTGATGTCAATCTCATATAAATCTTTTGTAGTAATTGGAGACATTTTATCATTAAAGCCCATGGTACTAAGTATCCGCCATAAATAGTTCCAGCTTACCCTACTGAATGCCTTTTCTGCATCAAGGCTCAATAGAGTCATCTGTTTTTGTAATCTGGCTACTTCAGTTTATATAACATGCACTTTCATTATATAATCATGCATTTGTCTTTCCTTAATAAAGCCACATTGATCATTTATCAGTCTAGGGAGAATGGTAGCTAGCCTAGTTACCAAAATGATCACATGATTAGTAGCTGCTCATCTTTTTGTCTTCATTGCATTCTGTCATTCTATACACTTACTGTTTTACCTTGTATTTTGTTATTATACTAACATTTATATTTTAACTATGTAACTAAGATTTCTATGTAATCAATGTGTAATTAATTTTGTAATATAACGTGTGTTTGTTATATTGTACTTTGGAGCTTTTCTCCCTGGGCCTTCTCTGAAAAAGGGTTCCTAGCCCAGTCAAACCCCCATATAAACAAATGTAACATAAAATAAAATAAAATAAATAAATAAATACTGCTGGAATATTGATATAGGCCCATGTGATCCTGGGACACACTGGTTCTTTCCCTCTTTCGGGAGTAAGGTATTCACTGCCTCCTGCCAAGAGTCTGGTACATCTCCTGATTCCATTTTTCCCCAAACACAGCCTGCCATTTAACAATAACTCTACAGGAAGACCCCCCCGCCCCGAGTCTTACCTCCTGCAGTTTTCCATAGATGTTTCTTAATGTCCCCTAAGGTTATATGCCATGTTATAAATGTTTTCTCCTCATTCAGTAACTCCTGGTAAGTTAACCCCTGCAAAAATCTATCAGACTTGTTTTTGCCCCTCCCATTCTCATTATTTCTTTCAAACAAACACAAGTGAAAGGGTTTTACTAGATCTCTAACTCGTGTCATGTTTTTGTTATCTTTTCTGTAGCTAGACATCTCATTTTTGCTGTGTACCTCTCCATCTTCATTTGCTTTAATCTCCCTGCTTGCATTCTCTGATACTTGGGTGAATTGTCTTAGAATAAACTTTTTAGTGCTAGTTTGACTTCTCTTCACCCTCTTCCCATCTTTCTCGACAATATTTCTTTAGGTTCTGACTTTTCCCACTACTCATTCTAACTCAGACCCATTTCTGCTGCCTTTACTTCCTGTAGTCTCTAATTTCTGATAGGTAAACCTGAAAGGAAAGAATAGATAGAGACTATCTTCTTCTTGTATCTTACTTTTTATCCCTCTATTAAAATAATTCCCACTCTTGCACCCTTGACAGTGCAGCTCATACAGTTCCCTTTCTGCTTCTTCAAAAAAACTTTTTTTTAACCTTTTTCTCTACATTCCTCACCCAAGAAATATCTAACCTGCAGAGCCATTGAGCCTTGCCTACCCCTAAATCCCTAATCTCTACCATCACCTGCACTTGTTCTGATAACATGCTAAGGTATGTCAAGCCCCTCCTAATTAACTATGTTACATGAAAATATAAAAAACGAAGTAGTGAACTAGTCTCTCAAACACACTCCAGCAGTATTCCCAGAATGATCGAAGGAAGCAGTGGAACAATAAAATCCTGTTATTAAGCAATAAAAACACTGGTAAAATAACTGGTGAGTGCTTTCATTTAATCAAGTATTAAACTTCATCAGACACGTTTAATACTTGATTAAACAAAAGCGCTTACCAGTTATTTTACCACTGTTTTTATCGCTTAATAAAATGATTTTATTGTTCCACTGTTTCCCTCGATCCTTCTGGGAATACTGCTGGAGTGAGTTTGGGAAATTAGTTTGCTACTTCGATTTTATTCAGTTTTTGTGTTTGTTTTCACTTTTACATGAAAATATACCATTTATCTTAACAGGCTATAGTTACATATTGGAGAGACTTGTAAGCCAGTCTCCCTAACGCAAGTGACATTTCTGCCCTGTCTACAAATTCATATAGCTTTAGGAGATTTTTTTTTTTTTTAATTTTTCACTTTCCATCCTGAGCTACACATCATGGTGCTATGTGACCAGGTTCAATCACACTGTAGAATTACTATGCCTTGCATAAATTCACATATTTGACTTAAAATACTCTTTAGTTCTTCAATTCTGGTTCTGGGTGCTATATAAAGACTCCCAACTGTTATACTCACCAATCACCCTTTTTTAATACTAAACTACTCTGTTGGTCAAAATTTACTTTCTACAACTTTAAATGGTATATGTACTCCTCAACAATGTTAACACTTGTCTTTTCCTCCCTTAAGTTGCTTCTGCCCCCATATCCCTCACTAAATCCTTTTTAATCAATCTGTTATGTTCTTCTCATTGCAAGTATGTCACCTGCAGGAGGACCACAATAAGTTTCATATAGGCATTGCAATATCTTTGGCATTTTCTAGAATATGCCAACCCATTAAGATTCCAGGTCAAAGGCTTCAGGTTTCCTGCCAAGTATTCAAATCTAATGGATTTTTAATTGAGTAGAGGGAGTAGTCCACATTTTTCTCTGAATACACCCTAACTTTGTGCCAACGTATTTGTTTCCCCTCTTCTTGTCTGATGAGATACAGTGATTTAAACAAAAATACATGAAAGTCAACTTACAATAATATTTCACAAACACACAAGAGTTCAATAACAACTATAAACATTATTTAAGTTTTTAAGGCCAAAATGTCCCCAAGAAATAATGAGAAAATATTCAGGTTTGGTGCGTACTGAAGGCTTCATCAGATTCCTCTTCTGCTTGTAGTGCCCCCTTGTTTGCTATGTGAGCTTAATAGTTAACCCCCTCCTCCCATTTTGTCATTAAAGTACTGAGTATAGTCCCATTATAACAATATTGCCCCCAGCATACAGTGAGTTCCCATGCACCAGCATACTTTAGGCTGCCCCATGTCTTAAATAAATTATTCCATTGATCTCAAGTGAAAAAATACTTTTAACTTAGTACACTTACCTTAAGACTGTCCACAGCTCAGGTCTTTCTCTAATTAATGCAGACTATAAGAATTCATACAAGCTTTGTGTAGTAACCACATCAGTTAGACCAGACATAACAGTTAATCCAGACAGACCTCCTCAGTCCCTTTCTTCTCACCTTCATTGAGCAAGCTTGCTGATCATTTATTTTTCTCCCTCTATCCAGGGATTGCCTACTCTTTCCCCAAAGGATTAATCTTCTCTTATTTTCTTTGTAAAGATTTCCATAGCCTTTTTCTTCCCTTTCATTCTACTCTGGAGCACTGGAGAGGGTTCAACCAGCCACCTCTCTGACTGCTTCTTCTGCGAGGTTCTTACTACAACCATCCCATTAGTTCACTCTACATCTTCATTTTCTCTGCTGAATGTTTTAAAAATTCTATTTCTTTCTTGGCCAGAGTCAGATCCACAAAGGATTTAAGTCAAGTAGTAAAGTTTATCTTCAGAATAGTAGGACAGGTGAAATGGAACCAAATGTACAGCTATTTAAATAGTGGGGTGAAGTGTCATCACCTTTTCCTAGTTGTCCCTGAATAACATACTTCTCAACTGTCCTGATTTTTGCCTCAATTTTTTTTTTTTTTTTTAATCTTTTCTTCATAAATGTTGTGGTTTTCTGGCAAATCACTGAGGACTGAAGTCACTAAATAATGACATAGATTTGTATTTCAGATTTCATATCCCTCAGAAAATGCATGCAACACACATCCTGTTATTCTAGCAACTTTCTAAGTTTATAACAGCAATATTTAAAAATCTGTCCCTATTTTTGAGACTCAGCCCCCCCTCCCCATTATTTTAGGCTTTGTCCAGATTTCTTGTGCTAACAGGCTGGGAGGTATGTAGAATAATCATTGTCCTCAAATTCTTGTATTCCCTAGTAGCAGCTGCCCTCCCTTCTTTGACAGCTGGGATAACAACTTTTCATTCAATGTAAAATTTTCCACTTACCCCACTTTTGGTCTAGGGTATCTTGCCACACCAATCCTGGAAAGTAATACTCTATATGCTCTGTCAATTACATTTCTTCCACACAAATCCCTGTCTACTAGCTCAACTGGATTGCCATACAAGACTTAAAGTCCTTTCTTTCCAGACCTTCAGACACCCCTGAAAAATGTTCTCCCTCCTCTCCTTATCCACTCTTTCAGCCAACTATTCATGCATTGCCTTAAGCCCCATTTTTTGTGTTCTCCTTTAGTTTTCAGAGTTGCCAGGTCACCTGAATGTTGTGAGAGGGCTCCTTTCATTTCTTTTATCTATGGTTAGTTTTACCTACATAGTCTCTCAACATATGATTCAGATTAAGCATCTCTTCTGATAGTTTGTACTCTTTGACAAGCACTTCCCCCATTAGAAGTACTGCTGCACCCCTAAGTGTTACTCTATCTTTTCCATGTTGCTGCACTTATTTTTGGCTGATTTCCCACATAGCAAAGTTGCTTCCTGCCCTTCTAAAATCTTCTAATTTATTCTTCATGAATCTTGGGAAAGTACTCAGTTCACATATCAATAAGTTTCACTTGCAAGCCATACAGGAAGACTAATATTGAAGATTTTTAGTTACTCAGACTGCTTTTATACTTCCCTCCTAAAGGGCTTAGCTTATATGTAGCCAGAGAGACTGTGTGGGAGTGGCACAGCTTAGGTACACTGGCTGGGTGCTGTATCCGTACCAGGAATTAACCCATAGGCTACTGCAGCAGTGAGAATGCTGGACATCAGGTATGTGCCTGACCAGGTATGGAAGTATGGTACATAAGGAAAGGTGGTGGTAGAATACAAAAGTCCAGGAAGCTATCAAAATAAACAGTAGGAAAATCATTGATATAGAAAAGATGGATCAGGCTAAGAAGGAATACTGGCTGGTTAACAGAGAATAGAACATCTGCAGTAGCAAAGAACAAGGCAGAGGCACTCTACCAGCTTATGGAAAGTGAGTCAACAAATGGCACAAAAACTATCACATTTCAGGGCAAAGACAGAAAAGTAAAGCAGAGCATGAGGAATACCAGCAACAACCTGCTCACAATTCCACAGGCCATCAAAGGCAGATGGAAGGAGTACTTCCCAACAGCTCCTAAATGAAGAAAACCCCACAAAAACTGTACTGGCCCAAACATAGCCTGAAGTGAAACAGGAAATAGAGCCCACTCCAGAAGTAGTAAATTAGCACCAAGGAAAATAAATTCAGGGAAAGCAGCAGACTGAGATGAGGTCACTGCTGATATGATCAAGTTGTTGGATGAGTTAGGGGAGAAATGGTTCCTAAGAGTACTCAAAACAGTACAGAGGGAAAGGTGCAGTCCAGATGACTGAAAAAAAAAGCATTCTAGTAGCAGTGTACAAAGAAAGAGGACATTGACAACTGTGGACAGTATAAAGGTATCAAACTGTTGTCACACTGCATGAAAACTGCTGGAGAGGATGCCATAAATTAATATGCAGAGCAGTAGAAAGAAGGTGGGAAATGAGCAGTTTGGATTCAGATCAATGGAACACAACCAACAAAATGTGCATGTAGTGAGACAGACAATGACAAAGAAGCTAGAAGTGAAAGTCCAACTGAGCATTCTCAGACTTGGAAAAAGAATATGACAAGGTCCCAAAAAAGCTGATTTGGGCAGTCCTGTGATGGTTCAAAGTCCTGGAAACATTGGTAAAATTAGTTCTGGCAATGTACTAGGATCCAGCAACAAGTACGAATGGTGTTTGAACTCTCAGAGGAGGTCCCAGTGGGACTGGGTGTGCATCAGGTTTTTTCTCTGAGCTCTTTGTTTTTCATACTGGTCGTGGACTAAACTAGGAATCAGGTCAAAGGAGACAAACAAAGCTGGATGTATACAGACAATGTGGCATGACAAACAGACACCGAACATTATCAACAGCAAATGACAGGGGAAAGAAACAAAAAACACGAGGCATGAGGGATGAAAAAAGTACAGACAACAAAGTTGCCGAAAGCACTCATCCTGTTTGTGAGGATTCACATCCTGTTGTTTGAAGGACTTTATCTGTTCATTATTAAATTGTGCTGGTTTTATTTCAATTTTATCTACTGAAAATGCATTCTACTTTCTTCATGGTGATATTGCAGCACTTGTGTTTAACCTTAATCTTTATGTATCATGGATAATTTAGACTACCTGTTATGACTAAATGAACCACCATTTGGACTATTCTTCTGGTCATAAATAAACCAGTAGTTATCATACAGATCATATATTATTACCGATCTATTTGCAAAGTTAATACTTTGAAAAAGAAACACTGCACTGCATGGGTTTCTACTTCTCTAGCAGTGTAACAGTTTTATAATTGTAACGGAACACTAGATCTTTTATGGAAAGGTGCTTTCACTCCTCTGCACAGTTGCATTTTAAGTGCTTCACACACAGACATAGGATTCAGTGGCACACTGGTGCAAGAGCAGCACAAGGGACAAATGTCATGAATGATGCATGACACACTGAATAAAGCCCAAAATGTTAGTTTACTAATGTAAACCGACCTGTCTTTCAACAGCTACTGTTGGGGTAAGTATAAATTATATAGCTACAGTTTTGTTTTACATTCTGGGAGTAATTTGAGGGTAGCACTAAACTCAGCTCCTTTTCAGAAACACACTTCCCCCTTGTTTTCTATGTATAAAATTCCCAGCAAGGCTATTTCTCATTTTTATCCCAAAAGACTTCGTACTGGGTATACAAGCTGGGGCATCTAACCTAAGAAAGCTAGAAAAGGGATCTAGCATTGCCTTCCTTAGAGTGTGGCACTGGAAGGCAATGTGGAATTCACAGTACTATTCCAACCAAAGCCAGTACACAGGTTATGAGGACAGTAACATTTCTCAAACCTTTGAATTCCTTTCCACATTTTATCCTACTCAAGGCTCCACTCAGAAAGGCTCCAAACAAACAAACAAACCAAACAAAAGAAACGTTGATGTTTCATTATACATACTTCAGTTTCATTGAAGCCTGTGGCACTTCTCTGCCTGTTTAGTGGGTTCAAAACATAAATACTTCACAATACTGTTAATTCTGACACTGAAAAGTAGTAATTTGTCTGTGCAAAGAAAGTTCGAACTTGTAACGACCCATCTCAAGTTTTCCTTCTCTCGCCGATGTGCTGAAGCACAGTTACTGTTACAAATGATGTACCACCTGAAATCGTTAAGTTTTACTGTGTAAGTGGTAACATGGCTTCTGTTAGAAGTACAACCATCACTCTATTTACAATGATGAATGCTAGTTTAAGTACATAAATAATGACAAGCTGTCTGGAAACATGTCTGTAGACCTTGCAAACATTTGTAACTGTGGGGTGTCACAATCTACTGAGCTGAAATAATAAATAATGGACAATACTGCAATAAACTCTTAACAATTAGTGTAAGGAAGCTCTTTAATGTGCTGGTAGAGCCCACCTACCTAGTCCTTCTACTGTACTTGGGCCTCAAGGTTGGTAATCAATCTCTTGCTATTCATTTATAATTTGACTTGCTTCTATGTAAAGCCAAAAAATGTAGGTAATTATGTGAATTCAAAACTGTTTTGGGATTATGCACCTTGCAATCAACTATGACTGCTATTTTTTTCAACTACTAAAAGTTGCCATAAATAAGCTAAAGATGCAGTCAAAGTGAAGACATCCCTCCATTACTTTTTAAAAAACAGGTTAGTTCTCATCCATTACTAAATTGCCACAATAACTGTGCTATCTATGAGCTTTCCACAAAAGCCACTATCCATCATAAGCAAGGAAACCTGAATATCAAAGGCAAAAAGGGCATTTACATCCTCTGACTTTGTTTTCCTTGTCTGGATCACACAATTCAAATTCAAAGTGCATGCTAAGGTCATTCAGTGCCTAGGTATGGCTACCTTCACTTAGGTAACAATGAAGCAGTGGGATGAAGGGACTAGAGAGCCCTAAAAGCAAGTAATATCAGTCCAGTGGGAACAGTAGGGGTGCTGCTGGTCTGGGGTAGAGCTCACTGGAAGGTTAGAGCTAAAAGCAAAACAGATCATTCTTTCACTGAAAAGTGCTCAGTTTTGAAAGCAGAATGTCTCCCAGTTAACAGCTGGCACAAAGCAAACCAGAAGAGGCTCAAATCAACAGATGAATACAATCAAGCAAGGTACAAATAAGTACAGGTTAAGCAACTCAAACAATTAAGGCGCTTCATACCTCTCAACCTCTTAGTGCAAGAAATTTGGACAAAGCCCAACAAAATGGGGGGACAAAGGCCCAAAAATACGGACATATTTTAAATATTGCTCTTATAAACTTAGAAAGTTGTTAGGGTAACAGGATTTGTTTTAACATACATTTTCTAAAGGATATGAACTCTGAAACTCAAATGTTCATAGGTTCATAGATTCATAGGTTGGTACTAGGCTATCAGCCTTAGGGCCTATACAAGCCTAGCCATAACAATTCCCTGGCTATTTCTTCCCACACTATTTACTTCCTGGACCCCTATCTAGCAGGGTGACTAACATGATCCCCGGAGTGAATTTCCTTTCTCCCATCCAATCATCAAGGTTCCTTTTGAAGAGAGCCAAGGAGGCACTCTGCTTGACGTGTATGGGCAGTCTATTCCAGAATCTGGGGAATCTCTGGGTCAGGAACCTATCCCTCCAGCATGTTTTGTTTATTGTGATGACAAGGTTTAGATCCCTGGAGCGTGTGGCTCTGAAGGATTGGGATTTCTTTAAGTGTAGCATGTCCAACAGCTCTGGGTTTGACATGGCCTTGTATGTTAAGCAGAGATCGCCTCTGAGTAGATGATATGCGACAGAGTATAGCTGGAGTTTTTTTAAGGAGGTCAGCATAGGGCATCTGCTTTAGGCCTGTGATTCTTTTAGTGAGGTATTTCTGTGGCCTTTCCAGTTGTTGCAGATGTCTTGAGAGGTACATACCAAATGGGGCATTGTATTCTATAATGGGTCTAATGAGGGATGAGTACAGTGGGACAATGACTTCCTTTTTTCGGGATGAAAAGCCCTTACTGATGAGGTGTGCCACATAGAAGGATTCCCTGACTGTTGTGGCGATGTGGTTATTGAAGGTGAGACCACTGTCCACCTGTGTCCCTAAGTCTCTTATCACACTTTCGGTGTTTAGTGTACTGCCACCTATGTGGTAATTCATGGGTACATGTTTTTTCCCCAAAGGGGATAACTATACATTTCTTGGCATTGAGCTTGAGCCCATGGCTCTGGCACAAAGCAGTGTTTCTGTAAGGCCCTTTTGTAGAGTATTCACATAATTTGGGGATTCAATAATGGCTCCCAGTTTGCAGTCATCTGCGAACTTTGTTAGCCAGAGTCACTTAGTGTTGGCCTGTACTTCAGAGAAGTAGAGGCCAAACAAGAGTGGTCCCAGGACTGAACCCTGAGGTACTCCACTTGTCACTTGTCTGGAGCTGGATTTGGAGTCAGCTACTTTTACAGTGTGAGTTCTGTCAGTAAGCCAGTTGGCAAACCATCGAGTGACGTAGGGATTAATGCCCAGCTTAGTAAGTTTATCTATGATTCCAGAGTGGGGGATGGTGTCAAAGGCCTTGGCGAGGTCTAGATAGGCTGTGTGGACTGCCCTACCCTCATCCACGGCTCTGTAGACTGATTCAAAGAAGTCAATCAGGCTCAGGAGATAAGATCGGCCCTTCACAAACCCAAACTGGGTGGGGTCCAGTGTTTGAAGGTTGCCAATATCTTTCTTTATAAGTTCCATGATAATACGTTCCATGGCCTTGCAGATCAGGCTCATCAGACTGATGGGGCGGGAGTTCCTGGGATCCAAGACGGATCCCCCCTTGTGGAGTGAGATAACTGTAGCTGTGTGCCACTAAGTGGGCATGAAGCCTGAGGTGAGGGTATGATTAAACATGACACTTAGGTGAGGTGCCAGTTCATTTTGTAGTTCATGTAGTGCACAGCCCCGGATGTCATCTGGTCCCATGGATGCTGTATTCTTAGCTTTGGAGAGTGTGTTTTTTACCTGTGTGGCCATTATTACCATAATTTGGCAATCGTCCGCTATTGAGGTGGGCCATTTAGGGGGTGAGAGGGGGGTGAAGTTGGCACTGATTCGATCTGCCAGGATATTGGCAATATCCTTGGGATTAGTATATTTAATGATTTAATGCCATTTTGTTGTAGCTCAGAGCAGATCTGAGCATTGCCATTTAGATTCTTGACATAGTTATAGAATGTTCTTGAAAACAAGAACCTTGTTTCTGATATTTGTGTAATGGACTTTACTGTGCAATTCGAATAACATGATGTAATTGTTGAGTTCATGTGAAGAAGATAGGACGCCATAGAAGAATAACTTACTGGGTTTGTGCGTGTGTTTTAGAAGAACCTTTCTGGATTTAGTTCTGTGATCTGTTATCCAGTTTATATTGATCAACTACTGAAGAAGTTGGCGATGAAAACGTTTTGTGGAATACGTTATTTGGATTGTTTTTTCACTAACAGCCTGCAGTTTGTTTGGTGGTGTTCCTATTGAGGGGTTTGGACCAATAAAGCATCTTTACATTTCGGGACCTGGATTTATTTGTACTTGGCAGAACAGCAGTTGTTTTTCATTTACATAGTTATAGAATGCCTTGTGGTTGTCTTTGGAATCTTTGGCAATTTTATTTTTGTAACTAGCTTTGGAGGATTTTACAAGGGATCTCAGCTTCTTACTGAGGCTGGTAAGGGAATTTTTTGCATTGTGGGATTTTCCTCTTTTCTGCAACAGTTTCTTCCTTTTGTTGTAAAGTTTGTTTATAGCAAGGGATCACCAGATTGGCTTCCTTTTTTTGGAGGAGAGCATCTTGGTTCTGTTTGAGATGGCACAATTCATGTGTGAGTGGATGTGCTCATATAGTGCCTTAGTGTAGGACTCAGCAGTTGAACTTTCAGTTTCTGTCTGTATGGGTTTCATGAAGTTTGTCACTTCTGACTTGAGTAGCATGAAGTTGGCTTTGGAGAAGTTTTTTATGGAGATTTCCTTACTGGGGAGTGGGGGTGGGATGTGGATGTTTAGGGTGATTAGCTTATGGTCTGACCTGACCAACGAGGGGGTGACCATAGGTGTGGAGCATCAATTTCCCATGTTGGTAATTACCAGGTCTAGGATATTGGAGCCCCCTGGTGGGACTATGGATTAGTTGATTTAGGGCGTTGGAATTTATGAATTCCAAAAACCGTTGGGCAAAGGTGTTGGTACACGACTAGTTTTCCAAGTTAATGGCAGGGTAGTTGAAATCACCCAGTATTAGGGTGTTTGGTTGTATCTTAATATTTTCCAGTATGTTTAGAAAGGTGTAGTGAGAATCCTGGGGCATGGTCGGGGATCTGTAGCAAGCTACAGTTTGGATTGCAGTCTTACCCAGTGTTAGTTGCACCTGGAGAATTTCAGATGAATTGTGTTGAGCAACTAGCCTGGTGGTGTGAATATCCTTGGTGAATATGGACACTCCTCCACCTTTAGTGTTTCGATCCTGGTTTTTATGGCCGAAAAGTGTGGTAAGAGTTGTAGCCTGGTATTGCATGGGGGGCTCTCTGGAGCCTTGAACCAGGTCTCAGTTACTGCACAAATATCAATGTTCTCCAGTTTTAGGAGTGCCTCGAGAGAGTGCATTTTGAGGTTTAGACTTCTAGCATTGAGTAGCATTACCTTCAGATTTTGCATGCTTGTACCTGTTACGGTGGTGGTTTTGTCCTTTGAACTTTGCCTAAAAAAGGCACTATAGGGATGGCAAAAGCTTTAGCCAGTAACTTAAATCCCAGGGGCAACAGGTGTAGACCATCTCTGGCAAAGCATTGTGGTCTGCCGATCATGTCGTCCCAGGCAGACAGATACTGGATCCCCTTTGAATGACACCAGAAGCTTAGCCAATTGTTGAAGTCAATCATTTTGTCCTTATATTGTGGTATCATTCTGGGCGAAGGCAGGATGCTACTCAGGGCTAGGGTCATACCTGCCTGGGCCACATGATCCAAGAGCTCTTCCATGTCTCTTTTCATGTAGTCCAGGCAGGTACGTCTCAAGTCATTCACTCCAACATAGACAATGACAGAGTCATATTTGTACTTGTTGTGGAGTGACTTGAGTGCATGCATTATGTGGCGGATCCTGGAACCCGACAGGCAGCTGACTGTAATTTTCTCCTTGTTCAGCCTGGTGAGTGGAACATCATTGTGTCTGACTACACAGTCACCTATGACTAAAGTGTTAGGTAAGTTGTCTTGCCTCAGGGGCTGTTGCTGGGTGGCACACTGGTGTTGTGAGCTATGTGACACTTTGGTTGTGATTGGTGTTTGTTTGCATTTCAGCTTCGGTGGTCCTTGTTGCTTGGGCAGGTTACAGTTAAGGGCCTCCGCATATGTGGATTTAGTGTTGCTATCAGTGGGTGTTGGTTATGTGAGTTTAGAAGGGCTATGTGTTGCTTGAGGTGTAGTGTGGGTGTTAACCTTCTCCTCTTGACTGTCTAGCACAATCATGGGTGGAGAGAGATTTGCTTCCAGTTTGGCTATGTAAGTGCATCTCTCACAGGTTGTAGTGTTGGGTGGTAGGAGGAGATGGTTGTCTGTGTACATGAGGCAATTGCTGCATTGCCCCAGTGTGTGTCATTATTTAGTAACTTCAGTTCTGAAATCATCCCAGTGATTTGCTAGAAAACCACAAATTTTTGGAGGAACAGACCAAAACTATGAGCCAAAAGTCTGGACATTCTGCAAAAATCTGGACAGTTGAGAGGTATGAGGAGCTTCATGCATACTTGACAAACAAATTCAGATTATTTTTTGTAAGACTGGCTATCATATACTAGTATTAATTACCTGGATGAACCCCCTGAAATGAATGCCCTTTCTCAAAGGAGACCTGAAGACATGCAAAGTCATATTTAGGCACAAGTCCAGCCAAACAACAAATGTTTAAACATGGAATGCCCTATAAAACAATTACTTTAGCACAGAAACCACTGCACAAATGGCTGTTAGCTTCACATTATGACTAAATTAATGGAGCCATAACATACACACTGCTATTTTTATCTTTGGCAAGAAAAGCATTAAACTGTTAATTTTTAGGAGCAAGCAAAAACAAAAACAAAAAAACATAATACTTAATGAAGAAACAAGGAATTTTAAAGGAGGGGGTCTTGTCCTCTGTCATTCAAAAACCTATAAACCATTACATTTAGTAATGTCCAGAGCAGCAAGTTTGGACAGTAGTAATACCATCTCCCACCACAAAGAGAAACACTGCTTAGTAACGCTGAATCTCTGAGTGGTTATTGTATACTGTAATGTGCTCTTAACAAATATAAATAAACCTGCAGTACAATCTTATACCCACCATGAAAGCTCTTTTGTAGGTGCTGGAAAATAGATGAATCCTAACGGATATGGGTTATTATGCAGTGCACATATTCAGTCCTGTTTGTACATTAGACTAGTTCAGCTAGGTTCTGCTTACTCAGCCATTTCAGTGCGGTTATTCAAGTCAAATATGCTTGTTACCAGTGTGAAAATTAGGACAGATGACCAAGCTCGAACTTATAGGTTTAATATTTTAAAACATGAACATATGTAATATATAAAAACATGAATTGCTGAAATATATAAGGGATTATTTTTACTTAAGTTGTGGCCCCACAACAGATACAAGCCTTTCTCAATCGATACAAGTACACTCTTAACATAACAGTATTAAGGTCTACAGGAGGAAGGACTATTTTGTCATAACAACCCCCCCCCAAATGTACTTCACCATAACAAAAATCACAAGAAAACATTTTGATTTATATATTTTCCTGAATTTTTAATCTGAAAATGTATTTCTTAAGGCCAGGAAGTCCACCACCCAATGCTATCAAAGATATCATGGAACTTGTCATGCTCATATTAGGATGTTAGGAAACATTGGGACCAGTTTTGTAATCCTCAATGCCAGTTGGTAAAATAAATCTGCAGGGAGAAAATGTTTCTATACTCAGGTTTATAATGCAGTCAGTAATAGTTATAGGCTTGGCTTATCAGTGTCAGCAGAACTGTACATATTTTAACTTGCATACAGCAGGACAGGGTCATCGTGTAGTACAGGCTGTAATAATTGGCACTTCCCAATGTACAACTTCAAACATTTTTACCTGCATAAATGCACAATTACATGGAAGGTTACAACACACAGACTGAAAAAATGTTAACAAACTTGTCATATACTTTAATCTAAAGATCCTCAAATTACAAAAGTGCACTTCATGGTATGAATTGCACTAGGATACTGTTGGGTCTGAAAATAATGGTCACATTCAACTTCATGCCATACAACCCCAAGCATTAGATTATGCCAGGATAACAAACCGTACCCTGCATTAACTACAATGTAGATATACATTTATATAAATACAGTTCCTGAATGAAAAAGCCAACAATTCAACTTCATCAATCCTAAGGAATACTGAATGCTGTTAACTTTGTTGCACGGGTCAAAGTAAACTGCTTAGGCATTTTTAAAATGGAACTGGTTTGTTCATACCGGCAAATACTATTAAAGCTAATCAGAACTCTGCAAAACTAAAGAGATGAAAAGGACAAAAGTGATATTTTGAATCTGAAACAAGGACATTGCCCTGATTTTTATCATTAAATGCTAATGAACTTATGTTTTGCTAGAGACTTATGCACTTTTTTCTGTTCTACCCATACAAAAATACCAGAAAACCCTCCTTGGTTAACTTATGTCTAATCAATGTACTGTTCTTTGTAAAAAAAATTTCTGTATACTTTGATAACCTACAAAAATATTCCATTTTAACTCAATGAATATAAATTAAATATTACTAGGGTAAAACTATTTACTGTGTTTTTTAAACAATGAAGTACACACAGTGACCTGAGGTAGTAGTATTAAAGGGTCTCCACTCGCTGGGGCTGCAATGTTTAAAACAAAACAATCTCAGTCTTGAAGTTGCTTTTCTAACTGCACATCCAAAGCTAAAGAAAGTTAACACAGGTACAACAGATCACATTCAGCAGCGATAACACAGCATTAAGAAAAGGATCACACTTATACAATACAGAATATATTACTCCCTTTTTACCATCCACTTTACAATGGTTCTCACCCCCTGCTTAGCATAAGAATATGGAACAAAAAACAAAGGGGGTGGAGGAGCAAAATCCCAAAATCAGGGATACATTTAAATAATGCTTTTCCTTTAACATGCATTTATTTTTGAAAACATTTTTTTATAGAAGTGCTGTTAAAATACAATAAACATATAAAGAATGAACCATTTTAATTATGTGAAATAATGATCTTATACAGAATTAAAACATTTTAACTATATACAAAATTGTTCACCATAACTGTTAAATATCAACTAAAATAAATTATCCCCGGGATTCATGAACGTTGCGCCAGGCGGACGCATAGCGTAGGCGTTACAACACCAAATATGGCCGTCGAGCGATTCAGGTACGATCCAATCCCACGTGCACTACCGGCGTGCGCTGGATCTGCGCCGCCTCCGGCGTAGGTATGCTAAACACCCCATGTGCGGTGTTGCACCATGCAAATGAAGGCATATAGCGATCCACGAAGTGGCGCAGGCGTAGCATAAGGGCACGGCAATGTAAACCAAAAAAAAAGGTTTACATTTACCCAAACATAACATAGGAGTAACGGAAGGCTGTCAACGTCAGGTATCACACTGTTGCCATATGCCAATGGCGAAAGACACAGAGAATGTCAAAAGAAAACATGCACAACATGTAAATAATAACATAAATGGTATGTCCACAGAAACTCACAGCAGAACCCCAGGACATGTCTGTGGAAGGTGCTAAACAATGAAATAATATGACAATGTCATAAAACAGCAGTGTAATACACATCAGCTTCACAGCCACAATACACCATGGTATGCATGGAAAGCCACATCCACGGTGCAAGGGTTGCCAAGGAGTCGCGGCAGTGTTCGGCGCAGTAACTATGAATTAGTAGTCAATGCCATGCAAATGAGGCAGATAATACTGAATCGCAAAACCCCCGCCGGCGTAAGGCTGTACCAAACGGCGCAGTGGTAATACACCGAGGAATAGCTCAGAGGGAATACATGTCACCTGCAGAGGGGTGTGCCACTGTAGGAGGAAGCACATTGGAGCCCAGCAAACCTGGGCTGTACATTGCACAGCACAGCTGCAGGACCGGCGTGTGTGGAAATAGTTGAGCTGAGAGCACACAATGCGCGCAAAGGTGCATGTGCACGAGGATGACTACGTTCCCTTAACCCAGTCATGTGACGCTCGCCCCGCAAACAACATCGGATACAGGAAGGTGATGTTGAGAATATGAGGAAATGCGGAAGCAGTGTAATTGGAGTAGTAATGAGCAATCAACAGTAATCAACCCACGAAGGCCAATCGGCGGCAGCTGACAACTCTGCATGCAGAAACCTGCAAAACGGGATAGGGAGGCATATGAATGCAAAGAAAGTAGGGAGGTAGCAGATTGCAAAGAGTGAAGACCTGACACAGCAGAGCCAAGTAGACAGGCAGCATAATGGCGGCACACAAAACGCACGATATGCCATGTCCCAGAAACTACACATGACAGGGCTCTGCAGGATGCATGCCAGGAAATAGTAGGTGCAACGTGCAGAAACAGTAAGGTAAGGTCGAAAGCTAATCCAATGCAGGCAAGGGTAATGCAACACCAAAGGCAACAGCGTTGCAGTGCCAACGGTAAAACACGGAAGATAATCCCCAGATACGGCCGCACAGACACACCCTATGACATCACCGGGTGTACAGCACAACAGTATAAAGTGTGAATGCACACAACACACAGCCGTGTATTCCCAAACGCCGCACTATAGGTGTAAATACACGGGGAATTTTTAAAATGTACATGTTGGGTGCCGCCGTGGCCGTGATCCATCAGCATGTGTTAGAGACAGATGGAGTTGTGGAGGAGGGTGCCGACAACTACCGTAGGCCTCAGAGAAGAAGGAGAGTGTTCAGACCAAGGGTAACCTACCAGGGTCTACAAGACCTGGAGATAGTAGAGCGTTACAGGGTGGATAGGGACACTTTACAGCAAATAGTGGAGCTGTGCCGGCCACGCCTGAGAACAAGAAACAACAGAAGGGAGCCCATCCCAGTGGACACAAAGGTATGTGTAAGCTTGCGAATACTGGCCACAGGTACCTTTCAAAGGCCAACTGGGGATATAATGGGCATCTCACAGGCATCAGCATCCAGGGTACTACACCAGTTTCCGGATGCCATGTTACCACATGCCAATGAGCATATATACTTCCCCAGATCTCAGGAGGAGTTGGCTAGCAATATGTTCCACTTCCACCATGTGGCACAATACCCGGAGGTACTGGGTGCGATAGACTGTACGCACATACAAATCAAGTCACCACCTGGGGAGCAGGGTAGACGCTACATAAACCGCAAGGGATTCCCCTCCATCAATTGCCAGGTCGTGTGCAATGCGCAGGGCATTATCATGGATGTGTGTGCCGGCAGCCCTGGAAGCTACCACGACTCCCATATCTGGCATGCCTCACAGCTGTACCAGGTATTCGCCAGGGGGGACATCCCACAAGGTCACCTTGTGGGGGATGCTGGCTATGCACTGGAGCCGTGGATGATGACTCCTATCAGAAATGCACACACACACATGCAAGAACGCCATAATGAGGCACACGCACAAACCAGAATAATCATAGAGCGTGTGTTTGGGATGCTGAAATAATGGTTCCGGTGCTTGGATACATCCGGTGGAGCCCTGCAGTACTCTCCAGGCACATGTGCCCACATATTCATAGTATGTGCCATGCTACATAATATGATCCTGCGGAAGCAGCTTCTGCAGGGACATAATGGTGAAGGGCCACAAAGCCCACCACAACTGCCAAGGCCAGTCCAGGCACAGAGGGTTCAGGACCATGAACACACTGTGCCAGCCCCAGTAGGCAGACGGAGGCGTACCCAATATGCCTATGCCCTGGCAAAGAGGGGACGTATAGCACATACTCTGACAGCGTAGGCCCCATGGACTGACACCTCCCTACCTGCACACACAGTGAAATGGACAGCACACAAACATGGCCACCCGTAAAGTGTACCGTATGGGTGGCCCCATGTGTGACTCCAACATAGGCAGCACCCAAACACTGCACACCCAACA
The DNA here is from genome assembly GCF_019279795.1 of Protopterus annectens. Lineage (NCBI taxonomy): Eukaryota > Metazoa > Chordata > Ceratodontiformes > Protopteridae > Protopterus > Protopterus annectens. Next base: position 553,227,586 of record NC_056739.1, read on the forward strand.
GCCAGCGGAGCATGGAACGCCAACACCTGAACCGTACGCGGGTCCTAAAGCAGACGGCGTTGCTGTATGCTGCCACGTTCGCCTCAAGGTGTATACATATAGACATGTAGATATGTGCATATACAGATATGGAGATAGATATAATTACACACATAGAAATATATGTACACATATACATATAAGTACAACAGGTAAGACAGGGAATCAGAGGGATGTAAGGTGACAGAGAAGTAACATGCAATATCTGTACATAGTAAACATAGTGAAAGACAACCTGAGCATCCGGGAGGTTTAACAGAAGAGGAAACCGCCACCCATGGAAAGGTCAACATACCCAAATGCATAACCACGAGTCAGAATGATCGCCAGGCCACAGTACAGTAACAGTACATGTGCGGGTAATACTATGATGATATGAGGGGGGAGGTAGACACTGCCGCCGGTGATGCGGGCCACGCAGGTACTGTGTGCAACCGTCCCTGTGACTGCCGCAGTATGTGTATGTGTGCAGTGAGGGTGCCGTGTGTTTCGCTGTGCGAGTGTAATGTGTGTGCCACTGTAAAATGTGTATGTTGGTGCCATGTGAGAGGCGGAGTGGAATAACATGTGTAGGCATACAGTATAGTAACCCCAGGCGTATGTACACCAGTACTCCCAAAGTAGTACTGAGAGCCCCACCCTGGCTAGGCGTGGCGACGTATAACGATGCAAAGTGAAAATGTCCCAGAATGTACCACAGGAATATACCCCACATGAAATGGAAAGGACGTATGTACTAATCATGACCGTATGTATGACACCGATATGCTAATTGCAAAATGATACGTCGGCAAAGTTACACAGCAATAGGTATGTACCGCGGAAATACGCATGTGCTACCCCGGTACTGATCGTGGCCACGTATCGGCCCGTAAACACCGCTGTGTGTTCTACAAGTGTCAAACAAGCAATCGACACCTGAATAGGTGGCAACCACTGGCAAACAGGCCATCCCAAGTACAGGACCACAATGACTGTAAATATCCGGGACAGAATGACAAGGGATAGTCATCACGTACAAACAACTGCAGATATACCACCGATGTGATGGAGGAATACATGCAGGAAGCACACACGCATGCGATACCAACACCACATGACAACAACACAACCTACACTCCCAGAACAACAGACAAGTAACTGTCAACTCCCCAGGCAGGGATGGAGCACACAGACAAGCATACCGTGTATGTAGAGATGCAAGGCCCACAACCCGTATCCGTCATCTACAACCTCTGATATTCCCCATCGCACATATCAAAGGGATACAAGCCGTAATAGCAGCAGAAACATACAGGCAGTCAATGACAGCTGCATAACCGCAACATCTCGCGTGGGAAACACTATCAACAGCGGATGCATACTTGCATCCATTGTTTAAAGGAATACAACAGCTATGTTACACATCCGAATGCAAAACGCCATCAACAGACGCCGTCAGGACAGGGACACCCACATGTCGAACATAATACCATACCCAACACACACAATCCACGGCTAACACCACTGCAAAATGTACCTGTCGCCACACATAGCGGCTGCAGTTACACATAACATAACACAATACAGACCATCTCCATGAAGGTAGGGCAAATAGCCAACGCCCAGGTGAGGAATGCAACCATACCCTAGTTACGACACGTAATGTATGAATGGAGTAGATGCACAGGTGATATGCGCACAAGTACACACTGAGGAACAGCTATTGGTGTGATGAACCCACATGTTGCAGGTAACGACGGATATAAGGATGACTCCCAGGATATTCAAACCGTATGCTCATACCGAACTAGTACTCCAAAACGGATAGAGTGAGAAAACGGAATAGCGATACACGCAACGAAAAACGGAAGGAAACACAGACAAGGTATGTAGAACCCACGATATGTACGGGTGTGTAACGCATGATGTGTATGACGAAGCTGTACTGTATGTGAATGGTGTTTGTAAGTAATGATACTTGTCCATAATACAGAGAGTGGTGAAAGATGGTTATGTAGTGCTATCCTGATGAGCATACCAATGACTGTGGACACCGTGTGCACAGCAGTGGGACATCATGTACACAGCCGGGATAACACAAGGGCTGCCACAGGGGGGCATAACAGAGAACAATGCCACACCACATGCTGATGCTGGCAGTGGATGTCCAACAAGGAAGTGCCATAGCAGGGGATAGGACATGTATGTATACTGTCACAGCACACATGTGTATGGGCATATACCGTCGATGTCATACGTAATGTGCACGCGTGCACGTATGCCTTGCAGTAGGGGATACTATGTCAACTATGTGTAATGTAAAGCTGTCATGGTGGATATGACAGACATCATACACAGTATCACAGGCATATCATGCATAATGGAGTTATTGCCTATTGGTATGTACAATAACAGGATACGTATGGCCTGTACATATGGGACAGAGTAGTAGCATAATAGCCAACCGAAATGGAAGGAACACCAAGTAACCATGGCCAAACGATCTGTAGCAGGTGCAATGTGGGCAACAATGAAGTCCGGCAGGTCCATGTGTAAACACATGTGCAGTGTACACAGTAGTGTCACCTCCCCATGGTAGTGTCCAGTGAACAGCAGAGGTGGGTGTCAACTGCATGTCTACACAGTACTGCTGCTGTGGTGGTACCATGACTACGTGTCACTCAAACAGCAAGGGAGCTATCACATGAACAGTGCCACTGTGTGTCCCTGTGGGATGTGCACAGGACCTATGTTCCACAGCATGGTGTGTGTTGTGTCTGCGGAAGTAACACAGAAGCCCAGCCCATGCAATGTGTCATGTGTGCACATATCCATGAGTGGTCCGTTCACACTGCCCACTGCAATTGCCAGGTATGAGTTCTACATGCATCAGTAATGCGGAGGACATGGTCCATGTCAGAGCAGAAGACACCCCTGTGTATGTGGTATGCAGATGTGTACAGATGTGTTTTCCGTCTGTCAGCCGCATATGTAAACTGTCTGAGCCTGGTACACATCATGGCATGACAATGCTGTGCCATGTAAAGCCGTAGCCGTTGTGGAAGGTACACCACGAATGTGGTATTGTAACCTTGCCCGTGTGTAGATGTGTGTATGCCACAGGTACAATGGCTACCTATGTACCAGCATCACACACAGTACATATAGGTGTGGCCCTGCAGATGTGTACCCATGCCACAGTGGAATACGGTAACCACAGCACCATGTGGGGCATTTGTGTGTACAGCAACCATGTACAATTTGATATGCATGTATGGGGACAGTATCCATGTGATACTCAGTGGATGAATGTTGCTATGCAAAGGTGATGTGCATGCACCATGTGTCATGCATCCTGATGCCATGACACCCACATGATGTATCTGCCACACCGACACCCATACGGTTGTTATCAGTATGAGCTGGTGGAGCTATAATGGTGCCAGGTATGTAGATGTGGGATATCTAGGCATGGACAGTACTCTGTGACAGCATGTTGTGTATGTAAGCAAATAGTGAACATGAGGGGCCCCATGACTGAGGACTGTGTAATGCCATATGTACCTGACATGTAGTAGGTAGCATGATATGCTTGCACCACTGTGTGTCCTGTCCAGGAGTCATATAGCCTAACATCCTGAGACACAGGGTATGATGTGCAGGTGGATGTGTACATTGCCAATACCAGAACGTGGAATGGTGCTGAAGGGCAATGTGAGGACAATGTCTGATCTGTTGCCCTCTGTATCACACCAACCACCCATGCAATGGTATGACAGGTGGCCAGCATGTGTATGTGGCGTGCTGTGGCACACAGAAGCCCAACAAGGGTGCCAGTAAAGGCATGGAGGTCATCAATGAGTGCGTGAAGCACGCTGTGAGGATGTGCCCCAGTGCCATACAGAATGGTCCAGTCATGGGTGTACGAATGCAGTCCCACACGTGCAATGCAGTGCCACCCATGTGTAGTGCGATAGATGCGGCAGTGTGACGGTCAAGGTACACAATGTCCGACAACAGGCTAGCAGTGAATTCAGTGGGCTGGTGTGGAGACACATACCAAACAGGTTGGCGGGACATAACAGCTAGGGAGATCGGAAGGTGACATTGGGACAGTGTCTTAGGACATAACTTGTGCATGGCAGTACCATGTATGTGTCCACAGGGACACTACGATGTCCATGTATGGATTGCAACCCTGTAGTGAGTGAGAGTGTGTATTGTTGGTAAGTACACCATTGCCTGGCATGTTGCCAACATTATCTCAGTCTGCAATGCCTGGGTGACTGTTGTACGCAACATCGAATGTGGATGTAGCCAAACAACACAGACATACCACCACACTGCCTGAGGACCCACACTGCAATGTGTGGCAGTCATGTGTAGGTAGCTAGCCTTGGAGCATGTGATGGACCATGAGGACCCACCATGGCTGTCAAGTGATGCACCCCACACATGTGAATATACACCACCGTGCAACAGCCTGCACATGTGCCCATACAGCAGATGTGCATGGAACATGACCACCACCGTGGCATCTGTGAAAAGGCCAGTACCGCCATGTCTCTGTGTGGAATAGCATGGTCCCTACCATTGCGTACATGCTACGGAAGTGCACTGTGATATGTGTCAGCATAGTTATGTACACTGTCCATCTGCCGGGGTGCCATGCCATTAACAACCCCTGTCAGCAGACATCAGTAGTACTGGCTGTAGAACACATGTACCATGTATGCTGCGATGGGTGTGTGTCCAGGGTGTGGCTAGCAGGGCCGTGAAGCATATATGTTCATCAACCAAAGGGGGGATAACCCCAGGTTTAACACACCAGACACATGGAGGTATCGTGCATGCTGAGGGTAGTGTAGGTATGGTATGTGTTGTGTAATATGTCACCCAGCTAGGTGGAGTGCATGCCTCAAGCATGTGTGGGTACATGGGTGTCCATTCTAGGGAAGTGTGGGTTGCTGTCAGCACATGGCAGTAGCAGCTGTCTGAGGCCCAATGTACAGTATGACAACACAGACAGCATGTAACCTGTGGTGTACAGTGTAAGCTCTGTTGCGTGTTACAATGTGTCTAGCGGTCACAAACATGGGTATCTGAACATGGAGCACCTACGATGCAGTGTGTTCGGCAAATATCCAGTATGTGTGCAAAACATTGTGTGATGTGGGATCCCCTCACCTGTGTGTGTTGCAGTCCAGGTATGTGCCTGGGAGGTATGATCTGTGTACAATCTGTACTTGCAGGTGTGCTGTGCAGAGCATGGAGGCAGGTCCCAGGCACTGCAGATAAATGTGAGTGGTGCACTAGTGTGTGTGCCTTGCTTGTGTGCAGCACAGTGGAAGGTGCAAGCATTGTCCCACATGACCCCATGCCATGCCTGCCTGTTACAACCCTGCTGGAGACAGTCATGTGACACCACCACAGAGGCAGTATAGCATGTGAAGATGTACATGTGTGCTCCACACCCCAGGCAGATGTCCGCAGGTCATGTGTGCCACAGCAGTGTGGTCGACCAGGACTGTCATAGTGGTCAGATACCACATGCCTGTATAAGTACAGTATGAGCATAGTCAACAGTTGCAGTGACAGAGTAGGTCAATGTACAGTGTCCCTGTGTTCAGACCACTGCCTACTGTACACTTGGCTAGACACACACCCAGAGGGTGAATATACCGTGAGCCATCACATGTCCCAGTACACGTAGCCTGTATAATGCCATCACAGGGCGGTCACAATAACATGTTGTATGACAGACATGTTGTACCAGGTGATGTGTCATGTGTGCATATGTTGAGTTGCACAGCCGTTCACACGTCCGCAACATATCAGTGCATGATGCCTAGTGTAACATGATGTGTGGAACTGCACTGTGATCCACAACAGGGTCATCTGAGACAGGTGTGTTGTGAATGGTGTAACCCATGGTTCCATGGGATATACACTGGTGCTGTTGGCTGCCATGCTGGGGGCCACCTGTGGTGCCTGCAGTGGTCATACAGACATACTGCACACATTGTTCTGGCAGGAATGTCCATTGTTGTGGATGATGTGTTACTACGTGAAGGTAGGTGTGTGTTGTGAATGTTACCCATCCAGATGTGACCATCAGGCGCAGTCATGGTTGTCGACAGCATCACACCCATCCACAGCTGTCAGAACCCTGTCCCCAGAATGGGTGTCAGCCGCCCTCGTGCTGTGTGACCTATGTGCAGATGGCGGAACACCTCCTACTGGCTGGCTAACAGTGTCATCTAGGAAGGCTATGTGATGGCTGGAATACGCTGTTATAATGTATAATGCTGGTATCCCAATGAAGTACATGGAATCACACACAGTAAGCCATGGCTGGCATGTAAACCATGTACAACAATGACTGTGTGACAGACACAAACAATGCGGAGCCATGTTGAACATGCACCCATGAGAACACCAAATGAGGTATGTTGCACATATCGATGTAAAGCTGTCAGCTATGGCCATAGCATGGATGCAGATGCATATCCCCCACAGGCAGTACCACGCCATGTAGGTAGGGGGGCATTGCACGACTACATGTGACAGTTGCTGTACCGCCACATGTACTGCATATCCGTCATGTAGGGGTAGCAGTGGTAAGTGACTGTTGGACATGCCTGTACATATGACCATGTCCCACGGGATATGTGTTACGTGTGTACAACACGTGTTGTACCGTCATCAAGCTGTGAAGTGTATGGCTGCCAGTGTACCTGTGTGACATGTTCTGCAATGGGTGCAAAGGTACGCAGTAGTGCATTGCATGCCCACATGCCCCACACAGGTGCATAGCCTGAACATACAATACAAAGAGGATGTTGGATCATAGCAACCCACAAGAGGAGATGGGTATGGGTGGCAACCCACTACCACCTGTTCGGGTAAGGTGTGCATGTCCATGACACATTAGCACCCGAGAAGCTAGCAGTACAGCAGTACAGGGTGGCATGCATATATGTTCACTAATACCCCTGTGTGTCCCACCACTGGCCTGTGGACAGACAGACACCAACACAATGTGCAGCATTGACATGTGCACAGCACATCACCGCTGGCTACTGTAGAACAGGCTTACTGTGTAGACATGTGCACAGATGCGCCAGCCACACTCAAACACGTTATGTGTTGAACCCCACCATTATTGTAGCCCATGCCACAGACAGATGTTCACGCATCTGTGTATGTACGCCTGGGAATGTCCCTGGCCTAGCAGTATAGCTGTGTCAGTGTTGCGAACAACATACTGAATGGGCTGTGTGTGTGAGGTGTGCGTCATACGTGTATGGTCCGATGGATGATACCATCAGTGCCCCTGCTATGTGAACATCCCTGTCCCCATACATGGATACCTATGCTGTGCCCAACACCACGCTCCCTGTGGGAGGGATGGCGCTGTGTGGTGCACCAGCTGACATGGGAGTGGCAGCAGGCACTGGATGTAGACATATGTGGTACCCATGTCAGGCCAGGCAACCATCCATGTGCATGGGATAGCAGTGTGTGGGCACATACAGCACTGTGTTGAACAATATCGCAGCACATAGCACCTGTCAGGGGTAATGTGTATGCATGGATGTGCGATACCTGCATGCACCATACACACCCCCACCAAGCAGCGTGCAGCCTACCTTGCAGAAGGCCATTGTCCACACCATGATGATAGACATGTGTAATGTCCATATACACATAGCAATGATATATGGAATGGACAGCCACCCTGCCAATATCAGTACCCCCCAGGTGGGACACATCCCTGTGCCATTTATGTGACATACCCTGCCATACCATGCAGCCCTGCCCAGCAAGGCTGCACGTGCTATCACAGTCATACATGGTGCGATGGACAAATGGCACTTGCACTATCAACCGTCCACAGCAGTAATGTGGCACTGATGCACCCTGTGGTGTCACAGGTGCTGTGTGTTGGTGTGTACAACGTACGCGCGCACATGCTATGCATGACCTTTCCTGCTAATGTCACATGGTTACACAATGTCCCATGTGTATCACATGTGCAATACAGGTGAGCCGTGGCAGGTTGTCCAACACCCGTACAGTGCTGTGTAGATGTACATGGCACAACACATGCATGTACAGGTGTCCATGTGTATGTGTGCAGTGCCACCACTGACATTCATAATGGCTGCGTACATGATGCCTAGTGACATATACACAGCATCCAGGTGAACAGTAGAACTGTGTGCACATTGGGACACGTGCCAACTGGTATGAACACAGGCACCTGTCAGGGGTAATGTGTATGCATGGATGTGCGATACCTGCATGCACCATACACACCCCCACCAAGCAGCGTGCAGCCTACCTTGCAGAAGGCCATTGTCCACACCATGATGATAGACATGTGTAATGTCCATATACACATAGCAATGACATATGGAATGGACAGCCACCCTGCCAATATCAGTACCCCCCAGGTGGGACACATCCCTGTGCCATGTATGTGACATACCCTGCCATACCATGCAGCCCTGCCCAGCAAGGCTGCACGTGCTATCACAGTCATACATGGTGCGATGGACAAATGGCACTTGCACTATCAACCGTCCACAGCAGTAATGTGGCACTGATGCACCCTGTGGTGTCACAGGTGCTGTGTGTTGGTGTGTACAACGTGCGTGTGCACATGCTATGCATGACCTTTCCTGCTAATGTCACATGGTTACACAATGTCCCATGTGTATCACATGTGCAATACAGGTGAGCCGTGGCAGGTTGTCCAACACCCGTACAGTGCTGTGTAGATGTACATGGCACAACACATGCATGTACAGGTGTCCATGTGTATGTGTGCAGTGCCACCACTGACATTCATAATGGCTGCGTACATGATGCCTAGTGACATATACACAGCATCCAGGTGAACAGTAGAACTGTGTGCACATTGGGACACGTGCCAACTGGTATGAACACAGGTGCAGGCAGGTACACATGTCCACAGCAGGTTACCTTCAACATGGTGTGTGTACAGTGTGATGAGTTGACACACGGATATGATATGATACCCACTGCTTAATGGTGTGACGGCAACACGTCAGCTGTGTCACTGCCATGATGCATCGCAGAGATTACTGTGCAGATGTCGTACATGTCATAGCAATGTATGTCCAGCAGTATGCCAGTACATCAGTGTAAATGTGACCTGTCACCATCATTATGTCTTACAGATAATGCCACGTTCCTGGCTGCCAGCCTTCAGCCGCCAGGAGGATGACGTGATTATACCGTTGCTCCACGACAACTACGAGCTACTATTCAGCCATGTGCCACAGCAAGCACAGCAGCGGGACGACGTGTGGCAGGATATGCGCAGGAGGGTGAACAACGTGGGTGGCAACAACCGCACCTACCAGCAGATCCGCTGACACTGCACAGACTTAATACGGCACGCGAAACAGAGTGCCGCTGCAATCGCCAGAGAACAAGGTGGGACAGGTGGTGGGCCACCAAGCCAGCACCCACTCTCACACACGGAGGAGCTCCTGGCCAGTCTGGGGACACCCAGGGAACATCATGCAGAAACACTCGCTGCCATCGTGGAGGTGGGTGTCTCCCAACCAACGAGCCTGGAGCTGCCTGGTAAGTCAGTCTTGCATGTGTGTATGATAACTGACGTAGGTGTGGGTGTCACAGTACACCACATAATGTACCAACACATGCCAGGTATATGGCCACACAAGCTGCATAATACAGTATGCTATGTTGTGTTTGCAGACATGTGCATAACACATGCTACCACACAGGTACATGATGTGACATGCACAGTGCTTACTGTGGCTACAGTAATGGATAATGTGTATACTGTTGTGTCGCCCCTATACAGGTACCTCTGGCATGTCGCACAGCCATGGGTCCATCGCAGGTGAGACTGTTGCTAGTAATAGGCATGTTACAGTGTATAGATATTCCCCATGTGGCCAGGTATGACATGCACACCTGGGTCTGCTCCAGTCATGGTATACAGGTTGCACCACCCGACACACACGCCACCCATGTACAGTAGATACAACTGTTAGTATACACCGGCATGACACCACATAACCCATCGGTGTGATATGTGCAGTCAGCTATGCATACAATGGTGGAGGTGTTCTACAATGGCTGCATGTGTGGTATGCATCGGAATGCCATTTGCGGTATGCACACAGTACCACATAGTGAGCTGTGATCTGGCCAGCACACAGGTGTTACCAATGTGACCTATGCCCCTGCATTGTGTGCACATCGCAGACATGGCACATGACATGTCCCATGCACGTGGTGTTCTGTCTGCAACATTGTCACACCATGACATGACCTACGCATGACATAGCAGACATCCACAATGTCTGCATAGCCTTCGGGATTGTGACACCTCAGACTAGTATGGGTGTATGTCACATGGGCCACCACAGGGATGTGTACACGATGCCCATCACACACAATTGTCCATGACCCAGTCAAACATGGACATGGGTGATACCCACAGGCATGTTGCCACACAGTACATCTGCAGTGGGTAGTCACCGTTGCACTTTGTCCACACATACTGCGATCATAGCTGTAGTGGACCACCTGTACATCTGATGTGGTACACCAGACAAACGCAATGCCTGTCTGCAGCCACTGGAGGTGCCACCAATGTCTACCATATATGTGCTGTGGAACAGCATGACTGTGTTGCAGACATGGCAATGCAATGCGTCCATGTTACGCATCGCACAGAAACATACCTGTGTCTTGCTGCCATGCAGTGGCACAGTGCCTGTACTCCCCACTGTATAGCTATGTACACAGCTCACACCAACCACACCTGCACAGACATCCTTGTTACACATGCATTCTATCTGTAGCCTGTACACATAACACTGCACTGTGACATCCAGTTTGATGTGGTGCATGTGGTGGGACACCATTGTCACATGTCCACATGTTATCGCACATGTTGGCAGAGTACATGACAAAGTGACGCCAGCCATGTGTACTGTTAACCCGCCTGTGGCCACACGGTGTATCCCAGTGATGCATGCAAACTACCATGAATGTGTGTACTGCATGCCTACTGAAATGACACCTGCTTGATGTAGTGTGCACCCCAGGGCAGTATGCATACTACCACTATTAATGTCTGGCCTGCATTCACTGAGCTGTGGTGTGGGAATGCTGCATGCCATCTGCAATATCACATGCATGATGTGGCTGCATGTGTGTGTGTCTGCGTGTGTGTCAGCGTGTGTGTGTCTCTGCATGTGTGTGTCTGCGTGCGTGTGTGTGTCTGTGTGTGTGTGTCTGTGTGTGTCTGTGTGTGTGTGCGTGTGTGTGTCTGCGTGTGTGTCTGCGTGTGTGTAATGTATCTTACAGTATGTCTTTGTATTCACAGGTGGTGTAGGTGCATTCCCCTCCTGCGGTCCATCTGATGCTAGTGTCCCCACAGATACTAGCAGTGATGACCATATGCATGAGGCACAGGCAGGGTTGTCACAGGCAGAAGTTGTGCCATTGATTAACATCCCACCTATGTCCCCTTCATCTCCGCACATGGTTCAGATGCCGACACATACCACATCACCGTTGCCCATAGAGGAAGGACAGTCAGCGTCTGTTGGCATTGAGCAGGAATGTGTGGTGGCTACAGAAGGTGCGGGTACACACCATGTTGCCAGTGTAATGACGGGTGATGTGCCACACAGGCATGTGGCTGGTGCTGCTTGTAGGAGGAGCTCTGGTAGACATGCACCTGCCGTACAGGGTGCAGCAGCTGGTATCACCAGACGCATGTTCCAGACTGTAATGGCGGCACAGGCACGTGCTGAATGGCAGAACCAAGAAGGGCAGAGGCTGCAGAGGGCTGCAATCCATTCCCTAAATGAGAACATCCAGTCATTGGCGAATGCTCAACAGCAGCTTGCCAATGTTCTGGATAGGCGATTAGGTGAGATGGTTGGAATCCTCGACCGAGGCATGTCAGTCCGCGAGCGTGAGCTGTCTGTGCTGGAACACCTGGTAGGGGTGAGGCGTAGGACACGTGGCCGTAGGCCAGCAACACCACCTAGTGCAGGTCGACGTGTGCGTGCCACCTCTCATGCCCACTCACACAGTGCCGGTAGCAGCAGCAGTGCAGCTGGTGCTACACCAACCTCACCAGGACACAGCAGGGCACGTGGACGTGGCCCTGGCCGGTCCCAGCGTGGACACGGTTCCAGCGGACATGTGTCATCAGAGAGTGGCCACTCCATACCTCCACCCGGTAGTGCCCATGCGACCCCAGGCAGGCACGGGTCACGTGGCCGCAGGCGGACACAGTGAGCCATACAACCTGCACTGTACAGTCTGGGGCTGCCAAGTATACCCCGTGTAGGCATCACAGATGGCTGAACTGTGTATACACATACCCACACACAGCAGACACAAACTGTAGGGCTCCACCACATCCACATGCATTCTGCACAGTCATGCCCAGTAAATGCACCGGCCCTTACACACACACATGATGTCATCCATTGGTACAGCATATGCCCCTGGCACACATATCACCCTGTGCATATGATGAAGCCTCTGCCACAGCACTGTCATCCACACCATCGGTGCACGGTTATGCAAATATATTCTGATGCACAGGGTGGACAAGATAGTGAGAGGTGTATGTGATACCTGTGTCCGCATAGTGCGTGATGTGTATGTTGCAGTGGTTGTGTATGACAGGTGACAGGTGCGTATGTGACGTGGGTTGTGTACTGACATCATGCAGCAGACATACCATGTAGTGCAGGTGCAGCATACATTGAGCTGTGTACACGGTATGCGTGACAGTTACATGTGTAGCAACATGTTGGTTCTGTTAACCTGTATGCCAAATATGGTGTACTTGCATGTGCCTACTGGGAGCACTGTTATCAGTCCCCCACGTGTAGCTGTGGGTTACCCACAGGCACATCTGGCAATATCAGCATACCACAGGTACCCGCAACCTGCATGGACCCCTACATAGGTACATAGGTGCATAGGTACATACCAGGCTATGTGCCCTACGGCATGTGTAAGCCTAGCCAGAGTGTGTGTGTCTTTCACCACCCCTTAGGATGAGGATACTACATCCATCAGTCCGCTGTCCCTCTGTCCAGCAGTGACACAGAGATGATGCCTGGCGCATACCTACGATCACACATCCACATGTCAGGATTACTCTTGGACAGAGTCAGTCAGGGGTTCTGCTTCACATGGGCTGGGAATTTTTTCCATGTTGTAGGGGGTCTCTGGGCGATGACCCTGTCCCTCCAGCACGTCCTATTTATGTCCGTGTTGAGGTTTCTGTCAGTTGCTTCTGTGCCTGTGTTTGTTTGGAGCCTAGGAGGTGGAACATGTCCATGTCACCCAGGTCGGACATGGCCGTGTATGTCAGGCACAGATCACCTCAGAGCAGACGGGCTGAGAAGGTATACAGCCGGAGTCCCCTCAGTCGGGCAGTGTGTGACATATGTCTCAGCACCTTTATCCCTGTGTTGTGGAACGTTTGAGGTCCTTCCGAGTGCTGCAGGTGTCAGGTTAGGTACATTCCAAATGTGGAGTTGTACGCAATCATTGGTCTGATGTGTGAAGAGTACAGGGGTACAATGACCTCCCCTGATATGGATGTGAATCCCTTCATGACCAGGTGGGCACAGTGGAATGTCTTCCCAACCACATTGGCAATGTGAGTGTCGAGACAGGTTACCGACAGGTTTGGTACCCATGTCCCTGATCACGTCCACCATGTTTAATGGATTACCACCTATATGGTAATTCGGGGTGAACATGTCTTTCCCAAAGGGTAGGTCTATACCTTCCCTGGCATGTAGCATCAGGCCATGGCTCTGGCACCAGGTATCCATTTCTATGAGACCCCAGGTGGATGTCCGTGTCTGATGGGGTGTTGAGTATGGTGGCCGGTGTGCAGTCATCTGCATACCTTGTCTGCCACAATCCCCCTATGTTTGCATGCACATTGGAAAGTTGAATGCCGAACAGGAGGGGGCCCAGGACTGAGCCCTGTGGGCCACCACTCGGGACCAGCTTGGAGTCTGACATGGCACCAGGAACACAAACCCTGTGGGGTTTGACCTCCATCCAGTTGGCAAACCATCGTGTGACATATGTCTCTACATCTACGCTGGTGAGCCTTTCTATGATGCCCACATGGAGTGTGCTTTGAACACTCCCGCCAGGTCATGGTAGTCTGTGCAAACTGACGTACCCCCATCAATGGCCTTAGTGACTCCTCCAAACAGGTCGACCAGGTTTGGGAGGCAGGATCTGCCCTTGACTAAGCCGATGTGGGTATGTTCCGGTATTTGCTGTACATCAATGTCTTTATTTATGGGCTCCAGTATGGACCTCCCCACAGCTTTGCAGACAAGGCTTGTCAAGCTGATAGGGCAGGGATGTATAGAGTCCATAAGAGCACTACCCTGGTGTAGTGGGACCACAGTTGCCGTATGCCATCCATCGGGGACATAGCCCGTAGTAAGGCTAAGATGAAACAGCAGCCTTATGTGCGGGGTGAGGGCCTCAGTGAGGTTGTGTAGCACACAGCCGGGGACACCATCTGGTCCCATTGATGCTGTGTTCACTGCTTAACAGATATCAGCTCTCTCCTGGGCATACAGGATGTTTGGGAGGCTAGACTCTAGTGGGATGGATACGTCCCCTCTTGGGGGGGGGAGGGTAGATGTATGCATGGAACATGTCCGTTGGTTTGTTGACAATGTCTGTGGGTTCAGTGATCATTGTACCATTCTGGAGTAATTCCGGGCATAACTGTGTGCTTCCACCCATGTTCCTACCATAGCTAAGGAAGGCCTTATGGTTGTCTTATGTGTCCTTTGCAGTACCAGTCCCACAGGCGGCCTTGGATGATTGTATGAGTGATCGTATGTTAACGCCGGTATTAATCAGTGATGCCTTCCCTGGTACTGATATTGCTCTGTCATGTATTAGCTCTCAACTCTTGTTGTATGGTTTGTCAATGGCTGGGGTCCACCAGACCATGTGCCTGCCTTCGGTGGACAAGGTCCTGATGTTATCAGGATCGCTTGGTGCAGACGTTCCTGGGGGTGCTCATAGAAGGCATTTGTAAGGGTTTCATCAGTGTGGCCTGTGTTTACCACTGGCATGGAGGCCTTGTAGGGTACCACACCAGTCGTATGATATGTGTGGTTCGCTGTGGAGAGGTCTTCACTGTGGTCTCCCATGCCGATGTTGGGTGCAGGATGCGGATCTCCAGTGAGTTCACTATATGGTCTGACCTCACCATTGAGGGATGTACATCCTGTGTGGAACATGTCGTCCCCATGTGTGATGATCAGAACTAGTATAGTTCCTGCCCTTGTGGGTATGGTGCATGGTTGTTCCACAGCATTCTGGTGTATGAACACCTGGAACCTTTGGTGTAGGGTGTTGTGTCCTGGGTAATGTTCCCGGTCTATGTATGGGTGGTTGATGTCATCCAATATGACGATGTTGTGAGAGCATTCATACTCACCAGTGTCTTCAGGAAGGCTGTGCAGGTATCCTGGGTTTGGGAGGGTGGTCTGTAGCATGCAACAAACTGTAGGGCAGTCCTACCCATGGTTAATTGCACCTGGATATTCCCCGCTGCTACGTGCATTTCTGCCAACCTGGAGGTGTGTGTATCCTTCATGGAAATGGAGACTCCCCCTCCTTCTGTGTTAGGTCCGGGTTATGGTCCTGAACGCATGATATGGGGTATGACCCGATAGTGCTGGGGTGCTCTCAGCAGCCCTGATCAATGTTTCAGTCACAGCACTGACATCGATGTCCTCCATACTGAGGAGGGCATTTGAGGGTGTGCAGCTTGGGCGTAGACCACTGGCACTGAGCAGTATTACCCTGTCTGTTCTCCAGGTTTGTAGTGTAGGGTGGTAGGTTTATCATTCCAGCCTTGCCTGCAGTGGGCACTGTGGGGGTGGCAGGTGCCTTAGCCAAACCCTTGAAGACCAGGGGCGACAGGTGCGAGCCATACCTTGCAAATGGGCGTGGCGTGCCAAGCATGTCATCCCAGGTATGAGGAATCTGGATCCCCTCAGACTGACACCGGTAACCAGGCACATTATCAAGGGTGACCACTTGGAGCCAGTATAGTGGCATCATACTTGATGAGGGTGGGATACTGCCCAGGGTCAGGGACATGCTGGCCTGGGCTACACAATCTGAGTAGCCCTCTATGTCTCCTTTAATGTATCCCAGGGTGGTATGTCTCCAGTCGTTGACACCAGCATAGGCAATGACCGCATCATACCTGTACATGCTGCGGAGTGACCTGAGTGCGTGTGTTATGTGGCGGATTCCAGCGCCCGGCAGGCAGCCTACTGTGATCATTCCCTTGTTCAGTCTGGTGGGTGGGACGTCGGTGTGTCTGACAGTGGCGTCACCCATTACAAGTGTGTCTGGCATTGTGTGTGTTGCCTTTGGGGCTCTGACTGTTTAGCACACTGACGTTGAGAACTATGTGTTGCATGTCCTATGTCTTGTGGAGGCAGTTGCTTGTGTGTCTGCTTCAGAGGGCTCGTTAGGTTCGTGACATGTTTTAACAGTGCCTCCAGGTATGTCTTAGTGTGTTCATGTGTTTGATTAGCATTTTCGATAGTCACATGTGACACTGGGTTTGTGGTGTGCATGGTGTCCTTCCCCTCCCGCTTGGTCTTGCCGGTCATGGTTTGAGAGAGCACAGCCCCCTGTCTGGCTATATAGTTGCATCTGTCACATGTATTATGTTCATTGGGGGAGGTGCGGCTTGTCCGTGTCCATGAGGCACCTGTAACAGTGCCCAGGACGCCCAGATTCACCATCTGAACAGGAGAGGTCGCTAGCAATTAACCCTTCGACATGCCAGAGAACGTGAATGCATTTGCTGTGTAACCGGGTCAGAAGGCACCTATAGGGAAGTGTGTACACAAGGGGATTCTAGGCCAGTGTAGTACTCCATTTAGTATACATGTACTTTACCTATGTAGGAATACTATGGGAGCAGGTGCAGAGCTTTTGTGATATAGAGAACAGACAGTCGGGATTGCAAGAAGAGAGGTCATACACATAAACCTGCGGAGCACGGAGCCGGATACAGTGTAACGTTGCTTACACGGTACATGGCGCACATGTCCACACATATACTGCACCTGATGCCTGTGGTCGGTGCCACAGGCTACGGTGGACAGAGACATCACATACATGGCATGACACAGTACAGGTATGGTGACATTCTGCAGGTGTCGTACGCAGTGTGCTGGCTACTGACCGCAGGTGTCACCTGTCAGCTGTGGTGCACGGTGTGCAGCAGTCGGATGCTGTACCGGTACAGGAATATGTCCGCAATCGCGGTGTGTACACCTCTATGGCACACACACCATTGTGTGCAGATGGGGACACCTGTCTGTGTGGTCAGCACCCTCACAAGACAATGCACCCACGCCATGTCACAGGGGGTGGTCTTGCACAGGTGGCCAGTAAGGCTCACAGGTATGGCATTGACAGGGCTGTACAATGCAGCACCAGTACAGGATGGTCACCCTGTGTGGTCAGTGTCCAGTCACAACACTATATCTGCATACACCCTCACAACAGGCAGCAGACATACACACATGTTGACACACTGACATGGTGGTGACCACACATGTCTACATGGAGGGATGACGTGTTGCATGTACTGCACCATCCACATCGATGCACCCCACACTGAGGTAGGTACAGATCTCTACCATGGTGTACAGTGATGCACGTGGCACATAGTCCCCCCGATCTGTGGCATACATGGGCACACATTCCTGCACACATGTTGGTGCTAGGAATGCCACACCCGCTATATGGGATATGTGCAGGCGTGCAGCGGTATGTGGTGCATCCTGCATACCACTGTATCTGGCAGCTGTGCCAATATTTGCACTTGGGAGGTGGTAGGGGTTACAGTGGCCATGTGACATATGGTCGATGACGCATGGCTGATGGGTATGCATTATGGCAGCACTGTCATGTAAAGGCGACATAGCAGACTGTATGCACATGGCAGGGTAGGATGGTGTGTGACACACCTGTGACCAGCACCTGCACACATGCATGTGGACAGGTGTTTAAACACATGGTGTACACACAGACTGCGATGTGTGCTGTTACTATGCCACCATATGACGGCCCCCATGATGGGTATGCATGTGGTAGGGGGTTGCAACTGTGTTACGGACACCGGACACCGCACATGCACGGCTGCACCGTGCACAGTACACGTGTCACATGTATCCCCTGTTGCCATGTGTGTATGCATTGCTACGTTGTGACATGTGTGTCGACATACATGGAACATGGACTGTGGTATGGTATCACAGCTGTCACAGGCAAACTGTACAAGGGTATGTGTCCCAGTGAACACCGCTACACCCTGTAGGGGGTGCATACCACAGACATGTGTCCGCCTTCCCTTCATGTGTGTATTACCGCGTATGCCTGTGTTATGCATGTGGTACATCACAGGCTTCGTATGTGTCCTGCGTGCAGTCCATGCACACAGCCAGGAAATCACATATGTGACATATCCAGACATTGTTTCACTGTGGTACAGCTGCAGTCATGTGTCATATCTGTGTCAGGCCCGTGGTATGTGTGGAGCACGCCTGTCCGTGTATACTGGTATGGGTGGACTACATCACACCTGTGGGATCATTGATAGTACATGTGTACTCTGCACGACGGACGTACACCACCACATAGTCTTGTGGACATATGTCACATGCTGTTGCTGGACCGTGAGGCATACTGCTGCACCGATGACATGGTGCTGGCATGACAGCTACAGTGTTCACTGCAGTGTGTACATGTTCAGCCTGCACCCGTGATGCCTGTGCTGTCATCTGTGTGTGTACGTGTGACTGCATGTGTGTCCACCCTGTGCGTGTGTACGGGTTTACCTGGCCGTGACATGCGGTGTGTGCACTCCGTCTGCATGCCGGACGGCGCGTAGCACATACTACGTGTGTAAGCATGGCCGGGTTGCTGTTGTGTGGGTGGACACACACGACGGACCACATTCTGCCTCCCATGATGTCGCCCCATGTGTATGCATGTCTGCACTGTGCAGATTCTAAGTGTCTGAGCATGCCCAGTAAGCAGCTGTGTAGATGGACACACAGTACAGTGCACACCGCGCCTGTCTGCGTTGATACCCCGTGTGCATGCCTGTTTCCCCTTCGCAACTGCCACGTCTGTGGCATGGCCGGGTTGCTGTTGTGTGGGTGGACACACACGACGGTCCACATTCTGCCTCCCATGATGTCGCCCCATGTGTATGCATGTCTGCACTGTGCAGATTCTAAGTGTCTGAGCATGCCCAGTAAGCAGCTGTGTAGATGGACACACAGTACAGTGCACACCGCCCGTCTGCATTGATACCCCGTGTGCATGCCTGTTTCCCCTTCGCAACCGCCACGTCTGTGGCATGGCCGGGTTGCTGTTGTGTGGGTGGACACACATGACGGTCCACATTCTGCCTCCCATGATGTCACCCCATGTGTATGCATGTCTGCACTGTGCAGATTCTAAGTGTCTGAGCATGCCCAGTAAGCAGCTGTGTAGATGGACACACAGTACAGTGCACACCGCGCCCATATGCGTTGATACCCCGTGTGCATGCCTGTTTCCCCTTCGCAACCGCCACGTCTGTGGCATGGCCGGGTTGCTGTTGTGTGGGTGGACACACACGATGGTCCACATTCTGCCTCCCATGATGTCACCCCATGTGTATGCATGTCTGCACTGTGCAGATTCTAAGTGTCTGAGCATGCCCAGTAAGCAGCTGTGTAGATGGACACACAGTACAGTGCACACCGCGCCCGTCTGTGTTGATACCCCATGAGCATGTCTGTCTCCCCTTCGCAACCGCTAGGTGTGAGGGCATGGCCAGTACACCATTCGGGGGTACACACTACAGTCGGCACCGATGTCTCCTACTAGGCGTGTAGACATGGCCAATGACATCCTGCATAGCCATGGTGACCATCCAGGTGAATCATATGTGGTTGTTATGCCACAATGGCTGCCTACATCCTGCACGCCGGATGCCCTCTCATAGGGTATACTGTATGTGGTGCATCCCGTATCCATGTCGTGATGTACTGCTCCGTAGTTAGTTGGTATTCCTGACTGCAGCACTACCGTGTTACTGTACGCCCACCTTGGGATGGTAACATGCTGTGTGACTGCGCAGTCTGTCTTCATTCCCTATCGGCTGCCTTGCCTCTGCAGATGATACCAACCACCTAGGGGTATGCCTCCTGACAGTGCTGTGCTCAGTAATCTCGGTAGCGCGTTCTGTAAATGCATCATGCTGTAGTGTGTTCATGTAGGTAGGCGTAGGTTTGACTCCCAGCCCTTCCCTGTGTGTGTGTGAGGTGTGTGTGTGTGTGTGTGTGTGTGTGTTTCCAGCTGCCTCTGCAGATGAACATGCTTTTAGACGCTTCGCAACACATACCTTGGCTATTGTCAGCTATTCCCTTACGGATGATGTCACCCGCCTAGAAGTATGCCTCTGACAGCGCTGTGCTCAGTAATCTCGGTAGCGCATTCTGTAAATGCATCATGCTGTAGTGAGTTCATGTAGGTAGGCATAGTTTCGACTCCCGGCCCTTCCCTGTGTGTGTGTGTGTGTGTGTTTTCAGCTGCCTCTGCAGATGAACATGCTTTTAGACGCTTTGCAACACATACCTTGGCTATTGTCAGCTATTCCCTTACGGATGATGTCACCCGCCTAGAAGTATGCCTCTGACAGCACTGTGCTCAGTAATCTCGGTAGCGCATTCTGTAAATGCATCATGCTGTAGTGAGTTCATGTAGGTAGGCGTAGGTTCAACTCCCGGCCCTTCCCCATGTGTGTGTGAGGTGTGTGTGTGTGTGTTTCCAGCTGCCTCTGCAGATGAACATGCTTTTAGACGCTTCGCAACACATACCTTGGCTATTGTCAGCTATTCCCTTACAGATGATGTCACCCACCTAGAAGTATGCCTCTGACAGCGCTGTGCTCAGTAATCTCGGTAGCGCGTTCTGTAAATGCATCATGCTGTAGTGAGTTCATGTAGGTAGGCGTAGGTTTGACTCCCGGCCCTTCCCCGTGTGTGTGTGTGTGTGTGTGTTTCCAGCTGCCTTTGCAGATGAACATGCTTTTAGACGCTTCGCAACACATACCTTGGCTATTGTCAGCTATTCCCTTATGGATGATGTCACCCGCCTAGAAGTATGCCTCTGACAGCGCTGTGCTCAGTAATCTCGGTAGCGTTCTGTAAATGCATCATGCTGTAGTGAGTTCATGTAGGTAGGCATAGGTTCGACTCCCGGCCCTTCCCCGTGTGTGTGTGTGAGGTGTGTGTGTGTTTCCAGCTGCCTCTGCAGATGAACATGCTTTTAGATGCTTCGCAACACATACCTTGGCTATTGTCAGGTATTCCCTTACGGATGATGTCACCCGCCTAGAAGTATGCCTCTGACAGCGCTGTGCTCAGTAATCTCGGTAGCGCGTTCTGTAAATGCATCATGCTGTAGTGAGTTCATGTAGGTAGGCGTAGGTTCGACTCCCGGCCCTTCCCGGTGTGTGTGTGTGTGTTTCCAGCTGCCTCTGCAGATGAACATGCTTTTAGACACTTCGCAACACATACCTTGGCTATTGTCAGCTATTCCCTTACGGATGATGTCACCCGCCTAGAAGTATGCCTCTGACAGCGCTCTGCTCAGTAATCTCGGTAGCGCGTTCTGTAAATGCATCATGCTGTATTGAGTTCATGTAGGTAGGCATAGTTTCGACTCCCAGCCCTTCCCTGTGCGTGTGTGTGTGTGTTTTCAGCTGCTTCTGCAGATGAACATGCTTTTAGACGCTTTGCAACACATACCTTGGCTATTGTCAGCTATTCCCTTACGGATGATGTCACCCGCCTAGAAGTATGCCTCTGACAGCACTGTGCTCAGTAATCTCGGTAGCGCATTCTGTAAATGCATCATGCTGTAGTGAGTTCATGTAGGTAGGCGTAGGTTCAACTCCCGGCCCTTCCCCATGCGTGTGTGAGGTGTGTGTGTGTGTGTGTGTGTGTGTGTGTGTGTGTTTCCAGCTGCCTCTGCAGATAAACATGCTTTTAGACGCCGAACACATACCTTGGCTATTGTCAGCTATTCCCTTACAGATGATGTCACCCGCCTAGAAGTATGCCTCTGACAGCGCTGTGCTCAGTAATCTCGGTAGCGCGTTCTGTAAATGCATCATGCTGTAGTGAGTTCATGTAGGTAGGCGTAGGTTTGACTCCCGGCCCTTCCCCGTGTGTGTTTCCAGCTGCCTCTGCAGATGAACATGCTTTTAGACGCTTCGCAACACATACCTTGGCTATTGTCAGCTATTCCCTTACGGATGATGTCACCCGCCTAGAAGTATGCCTCTGACAGCGCTGTGCTCAGTAATCTCGGTAGCGCATTCTGTAAATGCATCATGCTGTAGTGAGTTCATGTAGGTAGGCGTAGGTTCGCCTCCCGGCCCTTCCCCGTGTGTGTGTGTGTGTTTCCAGCTGCCTCTGCAGATGAACATGCTTTTAGACGCTTCGCAACACATACCTTGGCTATTGTCAGCTATTCCCGTACGGATGATGTCACCCGCCTAGAAGTATGCCTCTGACAGCGCTGTGCTCAATAATCTCGGTAGCGCGTTCTGTAAATGCATCATGTTGTAGTGAGTTCATGTAGGTAGGCGTAGGTTCAACTCCCGGCCCTTCCCAGTGTGTGTGTGTGTTTCCAGCTGCCTCTGCAGATGAACATGCTTTTAGATGCTTCGCAACACATACCTTGGCTATTGTCAGCTATTCCCTTACAGATGATGTCACCCGCCTAGAAGTATGCCTCTGACAGCGCTGTGCTCAGTAATCTCAGTAGCGCGTTCTGTAAATGCATCATGCTGTAGTGAGTTCATGTAGGTAGGCGTAGGTTCGACTCCCGGCCCTTCGAGGTGTGTGTGTTTCCAGCTGCCTCTGCAGATGAACATGCTTTTAGACGCTTTGCAACACATACCTTGGCTATTGTCAGCTATTCCCTTACGGATGATGTCACCCGCCTAGAAGTATGCCTCTGACAGTGCTGTACTCAGTAATCTCGGTAGCGCGTTCTGTAAATGCATCATGCTGTAGTGAGTTCATGTAGGTAGGCGTAGGTTCGACTCCCGGCCCTTCCCTGTGTGTGTGTGTGTCTGTTTCCAGCTGCTTCTGCAGATGAACATGCTTTTAGACGCTTCGCAACACATACCTTGGCTATTGTCAGCTATTCCCTTACGGATGATGTCACCAGCCTAGAAGTATGCCTCTGACAGCACTGTGCTCAGTAATCTCGGTAGTGCGTTCTGTAAATGCATCATGCTGTAGTGAGTTCATGTAGGTAGGCATAGGTTCGACTCGGCCCTTCCCGTGTGGGTGAGGTGAGGTGTGTGTGTGTTTCTAGCTGCCTCTGCAGATGAACATGCTTTTAGATGCCGCAACACATACCTTGGCTATTGTCAGCTATTCCCTTACGGATGATGTCACCCGCCTAGAAGTATGCCTCTGACAGCACTGTGCTCAGTAATCTCGGTAGTGCGTTCTGTAAATGCATCATGCTGTAGTGAGTACATGTAGGTAGGCGTAGGTTCGACTCCCTGCCCTTTCCCGTGTGTGTGTGAGGTGTGTGAGGTGTGTGTGTGTGTTTCCAGCTGCCTCTGCGGATGAACATGCTTTTAGATGCTTCGCAACACATACCTTGGCTATTGCCAGCTATTCCCTTACGGAGGATGTCACCCGCCTAGAAGTATGCCTCTGACAGCACTGTGCTCAGTAATCTCGGTAGCGCATTCTGTAAATGCATCATGCTGTAGTGAGTACATGTAGGTAGGCGTAGGTTCGACTCCCGGCCCTTTCCCGTGTGAGGTGTGTGTGTGTGTTTCCAGCTGCCTCTGCGGATGAACATGCTTTTAGACGCTTCACAACACATACCTTGGCTATTGCCAGCTATTCCCTTACGTATGATGTCACCTGCCTAGAAGTATGCCTCTGACAGCGCTGTGCTCAATAATCTCGGTAGCGCGTTCTGTAAATGCATCATGTTGTAGTGAGTTCATGTAGGTAGGCGTAGGTTCGACTCCCGGCCCTTCCCAGTGTGTGTGTGTGTTTCCAGCTGCCTCTGCAGATGAACATGCTTTTAGATGCTTCGCAACACATACCTTGGCTATTGTCAGCTATTCCCTTACAGATGATGTCACCCGCCTAGAAGTATGCCTCTGACAGCGCTGTGCTCAGTAATCTCAGTAGCGTTCTGTAAATGCATCATGCTGTAGTGAGTTCATGTAGGTAGGCGTAGGTTCGACTCCCGGCCCTTCGAGGTGTGTGTGTTTCCAGCTGCCTCTGCAGATGAACATGCTTTTAGACGCTTCGCAACACATACCTTGGCTATTGTCAGCTATTCCCTTACGGATGATGTCACCTGCCTAGAAGTATGCCTCTGACAGCGCTGTACTCAGTAATCTCGGTAGCGCGTTCTGTAAATGCATCATGCTGTAGTGAGTTCATGTAGGTAGGCGTAGGTTCGACTCCCGGCCCTTCCCTGTGTGTGTGTGTGTCTGTTTCCAGCTGCTTCTGCAGATGAACATGCTTTTAGACGCTTCGCAACACATACCTTGGCTATTGTCAGCTATTCCCTTACGGATGATGTCACCAGCCTAGAAGTATGCCTCTGACAGCACTGTGCTCAGTAATCTCGGTAGTGCGTTCTGTAAATGCATCATGCTGTAGTGAGTTCATGTAGGTAGGCATAGGTTCGACTCCCGGCCCTTTCCCGTGTGGGTGTGAGGTGTGTGTGTGTGTTTCTAGCTGCCTCTGCAGATGAACATGCTTTTAGATGCTTCGCAACACATACCTTGGCTATTGTCAGCTATTCCCTTACGGATGATGTCACCCGCCTAGAAGTATGCCTCTGACAGCACTGTGCTCAGTAATCTCGGTAGTGCGTTCTGTAAATGCATCATGCTGTAGTGAGTACATGTAGGTAGGCGTAGGTTCGACTCCCGGCCCTTTCCCGTGTGTGTGTGAGGTGTGTGAGGTGTGTGTGTGTGTTTCCAGCTGCCTCTGCGGATGAACATGCTTTTAGATGCTTCGCAACACATACCTTGGCTATTGCCAGCTATTCCCTTACGGAGGATGTCACCCGCCTAGAAGTATGCCTCTGACAGCACTGTGCTCAGTAATCTCGGTAGCGCATTCTGTAAATGCATCATGCTGTAGTGAGTACATGTAGGTAGGCGTAGGTTCGACTCCCGGCCCTTTCCCGTGTGAGGTGTGTGTGTGTGTTTCCAGCTGCCTCTGCGGATGAACATGCTTTTAGACGCTTCACAACACATACCTTGGCTATTGCCAGCTATTCCCTTACGTATGATGTCACCTGCCTAGAAGTATGCCTCTGACAGCACTGTGCTCAGTAATCTCGGTAGCGCGTTCTGTAAATACATTGTGCTGTAGTGAGTTCATGTAGGTAGGCATAGGTTCGACTCCCGGCCCATCCCCGTGTGTGTGTGAGGTGTGTGTGTTTCCAGCTGCCTCTGCAGATGAACATGCTTTTAGACGCTTCGCAACACATACCTTGGCTATTGTCAGCTATTCCCTTACGGATGATGTCACCTGCCTAGAAGTATGCCTCTGACAGCGCTGTGCTAAGTAATCTCGGTAGCGCGTTCTGTAAATGCATCATGCTGTAGTGAGTACATGTAGGTAGAAATAGGTTCAACTCCCGGCCCTTCCCCGTGTGTGTGTGTGGGGTGTGTGTGTTCACAGCTGCCCTAGTAGAGTGTAGTTATTTTAGATGCTTGGCAACACATACCTTGGCTATCGGCGGCTATTCCTTTACGGATGTTGTCACCCACCTGGACATGTGCCTCTGACGGTGCTGTATTCGGTGGTCCACGTAGCGCGTTCCATACCTGTGTCATACTGTTGTGCGGTTGGGTATGTGGGGGTGTGGTCAATCACCATGCCTGCCAGATGTGTGTGTGTGTGTCTATGCTCCCAGCCGCATGGGTTCATAGGGTATGGCTTTAGAGTTTCCGCAGAACACTTATATCCTGCCGCCATCCCTGAGTTTGTGGATGGTGAGACGCAGCTCGTGGACTGCCTCTGTGCCTGCTGTGGTTGGCGACCTCCGTAGCGTGTTCTCCACGTGCACCCTGCTGTGGTGTGGTGGGGTGGTGCTGTGTACATTACACTCACGGCCTTGCCACATGTGTCCGTCTGTATCTCTCTCATTGTATATCTACATACCTATGTTGTGCCCATAGCGCTGCTCTTGCATGGACAGCTGTCTGTCCCATGTATCGCATATTTGCACGGCTGACACATAGAACTGTGGTACGATTCATATCCACTCATTGTCCATGCAACGTCCGTATTCCAGAACACCCTAGAGACATCTGCTGGATATCGTGGCAGACAGCTATCCTTGCTGTACTGACACTGTACCCATACACGCCATAAACCTTGTGTATAATTGCCTATTTATGGTGTGTGTATGTCTAACTGTGCTGTATGCATGGTCGTGTGTGTGTCCCGCTATAGCCATCTGTGCAGGTGTCACCACTATGGGTAATCCTTGTAAACCGCTGTTTCATGTGCACTTCTGCACATACCTGCAGACCGTACTACCCCTCCCACGCAGCGCCTTAGATCGACCGCTGCCCTAGGCTATAGGGCATCATGGCGCCCACCATCACAACACATGATGCCGCCATCCTGGTGTACCTACATGACATACCTACTAGACAGATGGCCCTACTAGTGCGGCGCCCTAGGCAGCCGGGATTGACGTATGCCTACGCCGGCTATGAGCACATCACAAGGCATACGTTTACATTCAGTGTTTTACAAAGGCTAGGTTATAATACCAGAGGGGGGACCTCATCAACTATGCTTTAGAATGCGGATTGAGATGGATTATTAGGTGGAGAGTTGACCACACACCAGGGCTGACTGATGAAACACTGATGAAGCCTCTTTTGAGAAGCAGGTGGCTTAAACCCACGTAACAGGAATGTAGTTTAGGTACAGATATACAGTTAACACACATTAGTCCACTCTTTCAGTTGTTTACCACTGTATTACATTGATATGATATACATATCTTCTATATATTTTGTTAGATCTTTGATTGATGAGTATTAGGCAAAGTACAATATCATATAATACATGTTTTAATAGGATGTTTTTGGAGATGTTAATATATATGTGTGTGTAGTTAACATTGCGTCTGTGCTTTATATGCTGTGGTTAATTGTTCATTGTTTGCTGAGAAATTGACTAATGAAAGTGTAAGGAGGGATATTTAAAGCCTGGATGCTTTTATGTTATGTGTATGTCTGACGGAGCCTATGGATGAAAGCGCTTACTTGTCTATGAAGGAACCTTTGTATACCATTTGGGCACTGTCCTGGACAATGTCTACGTTGACTGTTTCATCTACCTATGTGTGTTTTGGATTGTGTGCCATAAGGTGCCAGCGGTTCTTTGATGTTGATTAGGTGTATTCCATGGTCAATTGACATTAGTCCTATTAATTCACTGAAGGATGTTCTTTATAAGTGGGAACGCCATAGTTTAACCCTCCTATGACCTTCCTAGCTGAAGTTGTTAGTGTGCCATTGGTATGTGATCCACAGGTCGCCCATTTGTTCTGCAGTATGGAAGCGAGTGATCCCCATTTTGGTGCTGGCAGATTGAGTGCTGTACGCCGGTATTCGCACGGCGGTCTGACTTTGTATGGGGAGTGTCTACTGTAGTCCCTATCTGTATTTCCTGTGTTATGCCTTACTGCAGCTGTGTAATTCCACCAGGTTTGCAGTTATGGGTGCCATCTTGGTCGTACGCTTGTCCATCCATGGGAATTGCCTACTGGACACTGGTATAGGGCTGTACACATTTCACACCTGCATTTAGCATTATCCGGTGGATGCTTTGCATTATTAGTGGGGAGTAAGGCATGTGCTATACCCACATCCCTCCCACGGGGCGGGACAACGGATTATCTGCCAAACAACACCGAGCCCCATTTCTGCATACCCAGGATCCCATGGCTGCGACCCTCGACAGTACCCATTACACATCCTTCATGTGTGCGGGACTGGGATGTGGATGCACTTCTATGGACTCGACCATCTGGGGATTTCTGTTCATATGTCCTGCATTTCATGGACACTTGTCATCAACCTTAAACACGCTGGTGGTGCATATGTCTAGCTGTGCCGTAGTCACGGCTGTTACTCCTTCAGGGTCACTCGATCGCAGCTGGTAGATATTGCGTACGGATCAATTTTTGGGGTCCTACAATGGACACCAATGTGCATATGTAAAGTGTAGAACTTGTTGGACTGTATCCATCTGGTCAGTGGTTTTGACTGCTGCTGTATGTTCCCCAATCGCGGATGTCTGTTTGACTACCCATATTATGTAGTGCTACGAAAACCAGGTTTTTCAAAACTGAAACCAAATGGTGTACATCCAAAGATGCAGGTTAGCAACTGCTTTAAATAATCCTCAGAAGTCACAATAGGAAATATCCGCCACTGTATTGTCAAAATAACACCACCATAACATGTAAATCCTATTAATTCATTGAAGGATGTTCTTTATAAGTGGGAACGCCATAGTTTAACCATCCTATGACCTTCCTAGTTGACGTTGTTGGTGTGCCATTAGTATGTGTTCCACAGGTCGCCCATTTGTTCCGCAGTATGGCAGCAAGTGATCCCCATTTTGGTGCTGGCAGATAGAGTGCTGTGTACGCCGGTATTCGCACGGCGGTCTGACTTTGTATGGGGAGTGTCTACTGTAGTCCCTATCTGTATTTCCTGTGTTATGCCTTACTGCAGCTGTGTAATTCCACCAGGTTTGCAGTTATGGGTGCCATCTTGGTCGTGACGCTTGTCCATCCATGGAATTGCCTACTGGACACTGGTATAGGGCTGTACACATTTCACACCTGCATTTAGCATTATCCGTGGATGCTTTGCATTATTAGTGGGGAGTAAGGCATGTGCTATACCCACATCCCTCCCACGGGGCGGGACAACGGATTATCTGCCAAACAACACCGAGCCCCATTTCTGCATACCCAGGATCCCATGGCTGCAACCCTCGATGGTACCCATTACACATCCTTCATGTGTGCGGGACTGGGATGTGGACGCACTTCTATGGACTCGACAATCTGGGGATTTCTGTTCATATGTCCTGCATTTCATGGACACTTGTCATCAACCTTGAACACGCTGGTGGTGCATATGTCTAGCTGTGCCATAGTCACGGCTGTCAGTTCTTCTGGGTCTATCGATCGCAGCTGGTAGATATTGCGTACGGATCAATTTTTGGGGGCCTACAATGGACACCAATGTGCATATGTAAAGTGTAGAACTTGTTGGACTGTGTCCATCTGGCCAGTGGTTTTGACTGCTGCTATATGTTCCCCAATTGCGGATGTCTGTTTGACTACCCATATTATGTAGTGCTACGAAAACCAGGTCTTTCTAAAATGAACCCAAATGGTGTAAATCCAATGATGCAGGTTAGCAACTGCTTTAACTAATCCTCAGAAGTCACAATAGGAAATATCCGCCACTGTATTGTCAAAATAACACAACCAAAACATGTAGATCCTATTAATTCATTGAAGGATGTTCTTTATAAGTGGGAACGCCATAGTTTAACCATCCTATGACCTTCCTAGTTGACGTTGTTGGTGTGCCATTAGTATGTGTTCCACAGGTCGCCCATTTGTTCCGCAGTATGGCAGCGAGTAATCCCCATTTTGTTGCTGGAAGATTGAGTGCTGTGTACGCCGGTATTCGCACGGCGGTCTGACTTTGTATGGGGAGTGTCTACTGTAGTCCCTATCTGTATTTCCTGTGTTATGCCTTACTGCAGCTGTGTATTTCCACTGGGTTTGCAGTTATGGGTGCCATCTTGGTCGTACGCTTGTCCATCCATGGGAATTGTCTACTGGACACTGGTATAGGGCTGTACACATTTCACACCTGCATTTAGCATTCTCCGGTGGATGATTTGCATTATTAGTGGGGAGTAAGGCATGTGCTATACCCACATCCCTCCCACGGGTTGGGACAACGGATTATCTGCAAAACAACACCGAGCCCCATTTCTGCATACCCAGGATCCCATGGCTGCAACCCTCGACGGTACCCATTACACATCCTTCAGGTGTGCGGGACTGGGATGTGGACGCACCTCTATGGACTCGTCAATCTGGGGATTTCTGTTCATATGTCCTGCATTTCATGGACACTTGTCATCAACCTTAAACACGCTTGTGGTGCATATGTCTAGCTGTGCCGTAGTCATGGCTGTCGCTTCTTCTGGGTGGAACGGTAGCAGCTGGATGATATTGCGTACGGATCAATTTTTGGGGTCCTACAATGGACACCAATGTGCATATGTAAAGTGTAGAACTTGTTGGACTGTGTCCATCTGGCCAGTGGTTTTGACTGCTGCTGTATGTTCCCCAATCGCGGATGTCTGTTTGACTACCCATATTATGTAGTGCTACGAAAACCAGGTTTTTCAAAACTGAAACCAAATGGTGTACATCCAAAGATGCAGGTTAGCAACTGCTTTAAATCATCCTCAGAAGTCCCAATAGGAAAGAATCGCCACTTTATTGTCAAAATAACACCACCAAAACAAGTAGATCATGAGCACTTTCGCCCGGTCTTACCGGGCATTTTCAAGTGTAAGTAGCTAAAACAAATAACTAAATAAATAATAATGAATAATTTAATAATAAAAATGATAATATGCTATTTGGACAATAGCTTCTGCTATTGGCATACAATGCTGTGTGTGGTGCCGGTTACCATACATATGGCTTTCTCAAAAGCTGACTTCACACTTCTAAACACTAGTGTGGTCTCCTTTAAGGGCCCCTGAGCCAGTGGTAAACATTACTCAAGCCACTGAATCACTTACATATGCCTTCTACCAGCACCTACAGGACTGCATGGATCAGGCAATCCCTTACACAACTGTGAGTCTTTGTACCAATGCCAAGCATCCAGTCTGGTGTACCCCAGCCATACACAAGCTCTACAACGAAAGGAGGTAGCTACTACAAGACAGAGCAGAATCCTTGTAAGGTATGACACCCTTGCTCATTATATGTGAAGAACTACAAGCTCTCATGACATCATCCAGGGCAAATCCGACAGATATATCACCAAGGACTCGACAGACAATCATACGGCCTTCTTTAGCTATGTTGGACACCTGGGAGGACACTCCCAGATATGCTCGGACTGGGTTCAGGATGATGTGAAGTTTACTGAACATACACACATTGCCAACATACTGGCTGACAGGTTCGGTGCAAACATCTCCCCACATGGAGAGATGTCTGTACCAGAGGATTGTGGCCCCGAAACTTCTGTAGCACAGGTGGGACATGCTCTCCCCAAGGCAGTGAACACAGCATCCATGGGACCAGATGGTGTCCCGGCTGTGTACTCCACAAACTCATTGAGGAATTAGACCCACAGTTAGGACGGCTGTTTAATCTTAGCCTCACCTCAGGTAATGTACCCAAGTTGTGGCGCACGGCGACTGTAGTCCCACTTCACAGGGGCAGTGCCTCCACTGACCCTGGTAATTACCATCCCATTAGCTTGACAAGCCTTATCTGCAAAGCCATGGGGAAGGATCATAATGGAACTCATAGATGACGACATAGGGGACTTGCATACTTTGCATCCAACCCAGTTTGGCTTGGTCAAAGGCAGATCATGCGTTTAAAACTTGGTTGACGTTTTAGGAACAGTCACCAAGGCCATTGATGAGGGTCGGGCAGTCCATACAGCCTACCTCAACCTGGCAAAGGCCTTAAACACAATACCCCCCTCAGGTATCATTGATAAACCCATCGGCTTGGATGTGAACCCGTACATCGCAGGATGGGTTGCAAACTGGCTAGGTGACACAACCCACATGGTCATAGTTGCTGGCACCATGTCAGACTCACAGCCGGTCAGGCGGTGTCCCACGGGCTCAGTCCTGGGTCCACTCTTTTTCTGCATCTACATTTCCAAAGTACAAGCAATCACAGGGGGGTTATGGCTGACAATGTTTGCAGATGACTGCGAACTGGGTGCCATAGTCGGACGGACATCTGACACAGATATCCTTCAGAAGGGCCTCACAGATATGGATATCTGGTGCCAGGGACATGGCCTACAGCTAAATGCCGGGATGCATAGTCATACCCTTCGGGAAGAACATGGTTACCCCTAGCTGCCATATAGGTGGCAATCCACTGAGCACAGAGGGAGTTACCAGGGATCTGGGGACCCAGGTTGTCAGTCACCATTCGTTTGACACACACATTGCTAACGTAGTTAGGTAGACCTTCTACATTGCACACCTGATGGTGCAGGGATTCACATCTAGATCAGGGGAGGTCATCGTCTCCTTGTACTCATCACTCATTAGACCTATGATTGAGTACATTGCCCCGTTCAGAAGGTATCTGACCCGACACCTGCAGCAGCTGGGAAGGCCCCATAGGTTCATCGTCAAACGGATGCAGGGTGTCAGGAATTTGTGTTATGCTGCCCGACTGACAGGACTCCTGCTCCATTCAGTCACATACCACTTGCTCAGTGGTGACCTGTGCCTGACATACAAGGCCATGTCGACCCATATTTGATGACTATGCTTCACCTAATGGATCTACATCCCTCAGAACCACAGAGGCAGGTGACGTGAACCTTGACACGGTCATTTATAGAATGTGTTGGAGGGACAGATTCATCACCCAGACACTCACTATGCTGTGGAACAACATCCCAGTACATGTGAGGCAGAGCGCCTCGCTGGCCTTGTTCGAGGGGGATCTTGACCAATGGATGGGGGATTGCAGATATACCCCAGGGATTACTTCATTGTCACTGCTTGACAGAGGTACAGCAATATAATAGGCATTGTTATCTTCGGACTGGAGGGTTGGCAAAGGCAACATAACTATGGGCTAGGGTTATAGCTGCCCTTGGGCAGATAGCCTACTATATACCTATGGACCTATGAACCTATGTTCATAGTTTGTCCCATTCACACTTGTCTATCCCCTATCCTCATTTGTATGCGTGTATATTTCTGTGGCACATGATTGAACTATGTATTACCTGCAGGTATGCTGTGTACAGTGCACATACGTCACGGTTGATTACAGTGTATCTGTGTACCTACCTCTGTGATACTGAGGACTACCACACATCCTTCACAGCATTACATGCATATGTCCATACTATTATTCGTTGGCCTGTGGGGGGTTGTTAGGGCAACGGTTACACGTGTCCCTGTTTGTGCACGCGTCATGGTGGTCTTTGACCAGCCTCCGCTATCGTGGGATGGACGGTAGTGTTGGTGTGTGTTTGGGATGTGTTTCCACTGCCGGTACATCTGTGGGGGGTGGGGTTGGCACATGTTACTCTTTGCAGGGAGCCCCATCCTGGACATTTGTGTCATGCGTCAACACTTGGCACATGCCATATGTCCTGTGCTACTCCCACAGTCGTGTATGCCTTCCTGCATTACTACTGCGTGTTACTGGCAGTTTGTATCTGGTACGCATGGCTATTATGTTGGATAGCTTGGCCTATTCCCATGCTATGACATACCCATTCATCCAGGCATATACATGTTATTACATCCTTTGCGTTGGCCATGGGTATTTGGCCATCCGGCAATGCTATTCTCAATGTGTGATGTCCCACCTTCACCTTCTGTGCATGTGGCACCCTGTTGGGGTGTCCTGCTTGGTGGGCAGATGTTCCGCCATATGTGTTGTGTTTGACATGTCTGCATAGCTAATCATCAGTACGGTGGCTGAACATACTGCCTTGTTCAGATGTGTACAGTTATGTGCACGCCTATGGGGTTTCGACAGGTCCATACCACATGCAGAATGTACACATTCTGCCGACACATTCACATGCAGCCATTTGGATATCTGTACCTGAGGTGGGATGTTAACATGTGGGGTACATATTTGCCCGCGTGGCACTGCCTAAGACAATACTTCTTACTACATTTCAGGTATACCCATTGTGTGTAGGTGTGCAGCTGCGCAAGACTGCTAGCTGGGTTGGGTGCACAGTCGTACATGGGTGCGGGTTACATGCTATGACGGGGCTGTTGTGTATTACGGTGAACAAACAAACAGTACCAAAGAAAGATTTAACCATGACCTTAGAGAGAAAACACCAAAACTTTGTTGTAAAGCAAGAAGCTGGTTTTAATTCCAACAGTACTCCAGTTCCACAAGTCACAAAAGAAATCACACAAGCGCTTTCGCCCAGGTAGTCCTGAGCTTTATCAAGTATACAAATTGTGATGTATTGCAATGCCTGTTATATACTCTGGCAATTATGCAATTAATTAATGAAACCTGATATTCAAGTGCTCCAGTGTTTAAAAGTGTGTACTAGGGATTAGTTTTCATTACACTAATTAAAGATGTAATACACACTTAAAAGATAAATATATAAGAATGACACAACAACATAAAAACATATAAAAATTTTTTCATATCAAAGTTTAAAAATAGAATTTAAAAATCTCGTTGAGATTAAGAAATTTTAATAAGAAGAATATTGTACTGTTAGACACATAAAAAGACATGTTGTGTGTTGTTAGAATACAACATTAATTATATATTGGGTGTTTTTTGACGCCCACTCATATTGAATTCCAATATTAATAGTGTATTTTTGAAGTTGGAGCTTCGAAGCCATAAATATTTAATTAATATGTAGAAATATTAATTTGTTGAAAAAACCTCAAGTCTGAGAACTATAGCCTAGCCCTTCTAAGCTTCAAAACCGGTTTAATACTAATCATCCCATTCAAACCGGGTGGCTTCCCTGCGTACAGTCTCAACTGCCATAATAATTCACGATAACCCAAAGTAGATTCCCAATCACCACCCCTTGCATCTGGTTCTACATGTTCTAGGACCAGGAAGTGGATTTTGGATTCGGGACAAGAGAGGGAATGTTTGTAGAAAGCATTGGTCTCTTTCTTTTTGATTATATCATGAAGGTGTTCGTAAATTCGTTTTCTTAATTCCCTCTCTGTTTTGCCCACATAGAAACTTTGACAGTTGGTGCACTGCCCCAGGTAAACCACCCCTCAGGTAGCACAGGTGTAGAAACCTGTGGGATGTATCTTGTAGTTTCTTGATGGGAAGTAGGGGGCTATGTCTTTGGATATGGCATGGCACTGGGCGCAGGTGCCACATTTAAATGTGCCCAGCCTTGGTTGTTTGACCCTCTTCTTGGTTCCTTGATTTCTTTCAAATATTTCTTTTAAATTAACTCCTCTTTTTCGAACAAAAATGGGTTTAGATGGTATATAATCCTTTAATTTGTCGAAGAGGGCCAGAACTGGCCAATGGTGCAAAATGGCTTCTTCCATCTCATGAGAATTGGATGAGTATGTGTACATAAAACTGTTAGTGTGGGCACCATCCTTGTTTTGAGTAGTATTAGGCACGGATTCAAGTCCACTCCCTAGTATTGGTGTGTATAGGGAGTGTCGAGCGGACTTTACTTCTGCTGCTAAAGCTAAAAATAGTTCCAAAGGATAGCCCCTCTCCAAAAAAAGGCTCTTCAAAAACTCCACCTCCGATTCAAAATCATTCTGTGTACTACATATTCTACTTGCTCTAATGAGCTGTCCCTTGATAATCCCCCTTTTTTGATATAGGGGGTGGGCACTTTCAAAATGTAGGAAGGAGTTGGAGAAGGTAGCCTTACGGTATAAGTACAATATTCTGTTGTGTATTACATTTGCATGCATGGGTTCTGCTTCTGG
This sequence comes from Protopterus annectens, assembly GCF_019279795.1. Lineage (NCBI taxonomy): Eukaryota > Metazoa > Chordata > Ceratodontiformes > Protopteridae > Protopterus > Protopterus annectens. The sequence goes on from NC_056739.1 coordinate 553,263,573, forward strand.
ATATTACACTTAGGCATATGCCGTCCTATGTGTATGCAACGGGCACGTTGCTGGGTGTAGTACATGTTGCTATGCACATGTTAGTCTGTGTTTAGGGTATCTGGTTTCCTTCTTGTTGTTATATCGACACGGCTACCCGGCTGTGTACTCTCACTACTGCTGGTGACCATGCCCATGTGGCTACTTCTGTGTAGGTGCGGCGCACTGACATGCTGCGGTACACCTTCACTGGGTATGCCCACTGACAGTGCATTGCGTGACGGACACAGTATTACACGTATCCTTTGTTCCTTGGACGGGTACAATTTGGACTTCGTGGGTTAATGTTTGGTTCTCCGTTTTGTGTGAACGGGTACTATGTTGCATACTCTGCATACGTTTCATTATCCACGGACCCTGGCTGGTGCGGTTACTATTGCAGGCGGCCTGTGGAAGTCAGCACTTTAGGTTGCTCATCGCCTGCCGGCTTGGCCACGCCTACGGCCGCATCCTACTTGGGCTCACTCACGTGCCCTCTGCACATGTCTGTGGTTGCGGCGTGCACTCATTACTATGCATATGGTGCTGCTACACCAATTATACACTGCACTGCCGGCGCAAGCCTTACACCGGCCTTGCGCCGAGCTTCATGAATCCCGGGGTATATATATACAATTTTAATGTAAACATAAACTATTTTTGTAATAGTTCATAAACTTTGTTCCAACTACTATATGTAGAAGTATTCCTAGAACATCTATTTTTGATGGTCAGTTTTTCCAAACAACAGGTTTCATTAAGTAAGTTTTTAAATTCTTGTAATGACAGAGAGGACTGTGATTTCCAATTCCTCATAGTTATTTTTCTGGCTATAGATACTATTGATCAAACCAAAGGGTAATTGGAGGTTTTCATACAGTCTGGTACTGGAGTATTAAATAATATCATAGATTTAGATAAGGTAAAGTTATCTGTAAATATTGCCTGCATAAAATGATGTTTGTAAGTCTGAAGAAGCCTAAGTGGTGAAAGCGCTTACTCTGTTTTAAATAAAAGTTTGGACATTGTTTTTTTGGCAATTTCCTAGTAGTTCATTATGTATTTGTTTATTAATTCGTTTATTTGTTGTTTTATTTGCTGCCACATTGCTATTGTGAAAGACTGCACACAAGCCGTGGCTGTCCCGTGGATGCAATCTACAGTTTTAATTTTTACATTCGTTATTACAACAGCTTCAATGGAACACTTATTCCTTGAGAGCTACCGGGTCATATATTCATTTCTATTAAATTGCTTTGGTCCAATTAAGAGAATTTGTGTTTTATTATTGTTAAAAGTTAGACCTGATTTTATTTAAAAGAGATTCATGTTTCTAGAAAGAGCATGAATAGATGATTTTTCATCTGCAAGGGTTAGAAGAACATCGTCGGCAAACATCTGTATTTTAGAAGATAACTTGGAATTTAAGTTTTAACCTATTATATCATTATCCCAGCTGATTAAATTTGCCCATGGTTCCACAATTAAGGTAATAATTTGTGCCTTTAATTATTGGTATATTCTGAGAAATACTAGATCCTATTTTAATGTAAGCTTGACTACCTTTGTAAAGCTGAGATATGAGGTTTATAAAGTTATGGGAGAAGTTTAGTTCTTCTAAAAGAGTGAATAAATCATCCCAATCAGCTGAATCAAATGCACAGTTAATGTCTAAACTAATTAGTGTTAATTTTTTTTTTAAATGTTTGGCCGATTCAATCAAAATTAATGTTCTTTTAATGTTATCATAAGAATTTCTATTCACTACAAATCCAGTTTGATCTTCATCTATCAAATTTGGTAAAATATATTTTAATTTATCTGCATATATGGATATGAACATTTTGTAATCAATATTAAGTAAAGAAATGGGTTTTTATGAAAAACATTTGGTGGGGTCTTTGTTATGTTTAAGTATGGGAGTAATAAAAGTACATTTCCAAGAAGGTGGGATTTTGTTAAAATTTTTTGAGATATTGAAAACTTCATGCAATAAATTTAGAGCTATGTTAGGTAATGTTTTATATATTTCAGGTATTATGCCATAATTAACTGAGGCTTTATTAAGTTTTAATTTACTAATTTGCATTTGAATGTCTTTAAGAGATATAGGTTTATCAATAGCACATTTTAGTTGTATAGATAATCTTTTATCAGTACATTTGTTAATAAAGGTTCTAATTTCTTCCTTTGGATCAATAGTATTAGAATTTTGATTAATATTATTAAAATACTCCCTAAATTCAGATAGAATATTGTGTAAGTTTGAGACCACCTTTTTTTTGGGGGGGGGGTGAAAATATTTCCTTGTTGTGATTAATTTTATTTAGTCTTTTTTGTTTGCTAACAACTTTAATGATTTAGGATTTGTAGTAAAATGTATTAGTTTAAACTTTTCTAGAATTATTTTTGTTTTATGATTTAGAATTTCTAGATATTTACTATTTAAACAATTTATTTGTGGTTGTCAGTTGTATTGCTTCCTTTGTTTTGATTGAGCTTTATACTATCTAATTTAAGTTATATATCATTAAGTCATTTGTCCCATAATTTCCTCTTATATTGATACCAACTTATACTTTTTCCATATAAATATGCTTTTAAAGCATCCCAAACATATATTTCAGATATGTTATTGGTGTTGTTAAGCTCTATAAGGTTTTGAACTTCTAATGAAATAAACTCTTTAAATTCTTTTAATTTTGTAATGTAAGCAGGTATTCTTTTGATTTGTATACTATAGTTATTATTGATGAGTATATCAAAAATTATGGAATTATGATCAGAAAGGGGACAAGATATTACTTTTGATTTGATTAGGGAGTCTGTTAAGTCTTTAGAAACCAAAACTCTACCTATTCTAGAATATGAGTTATGCCTATGAGAATAAAAGGTGTAAAATAATGAATTCGGGTCAGCAAAATTATTAATATATTTTAGTAAGAATGAGTCATTAAAATCCTTTAATTTTTTTTGCAGAAGCTGAAATTTTCCTTTTATCCTTATTAGTAGAATCATTAGGATCAAGGATACAATTAAAATCTCCTACTGGTATTATGTTTCCTTTTGCAAAATGAACAATTTGCTCCAAATGCTGTCTAACTGTATTAGTTCCTATATCTGGGATCTAGTATATATTGACTAAAGTATACATTTTATTTAATTCTATAATTATAGCACAAAACATTCGTTTATTATCCTTATAAATGTCAATTATTTTAGGTAAGGATATTGAATTATTACAAATGATAGCCACTCCTCTTTTCTTTTGAGTGTGTTCTGAAGTAACCAAAACAGAATAAGATGTATTATTTAGTTTAGATATATCTGTAAATATTAAGTTGGTTTCTTGTAGAAATATTAGTTGTGATTTATGAAGCTTAAGGTATTTAAATTAATTTACTCTCTTACTTGGATTATTCAAACCATTAATGTTAATTGATATACACTTTATTACTGACATCCTAGAATAAATTATATGAAAAACATATTCACCATTGAGATATATAGTTTGAATAACTTATAGGAATACTATACAATATTTTCCATTTGGATGAAACAAAGTTACTAATCAGATAATTTTGAATAAATTTACTATTTATGTTAATGGTGAACATTAATAAAAGAATTAAAAAACTTTTGTTATAACCAAACTTTAGAACAGTATTTACAACCCAATCCCTTCTGGGGTTTAAAACTCCCAATTTAGGTGACATCTTATCAACTAAATTAACCATAAACAAGTAGCAACATCTAACCAACTCCTGTCTTAATAAATGATGTTGATCTTCAAACAAAGAGTGTTTTATCTTCCTAGCATTATTTATATGAGTGAAGTTAGATCAATTACTTATGCATCTATTATATTCTAACATACTAGTTATCAAAAAGAAGAAAATATTCTGGGAAATCTAATTAATATCTAACCACATAGTAAATACATCATGTTCCAAGCTTAAGCGTTTTTGAGTTAGTAGTCCAAGTCCAAAACAAATAAAATTCTGAGTGATTCCAATTAAGGTATATTCATCTGTTGTTTACTATAGTCTGATGTTGCAGGAATCCAGAAGTGTAGTTTATAATTAAGCGTCTCTGTATTTATTCAATGCAAAGTTCATACTTCATTTCCAATGTTGATAAAAGAGAATTAGATTTACTTTTTAAAAAGTCAGTAAGAATTTAATAATAAGAATGAGTGTGATGTGAGAAGGCAGATTTTGGGGAAAACCATGGAAGTTTTATAATTACTGTTAGATGTTCACTTATATTACTTGCTATGAGAACAGCAATCTAAAATGTATTTACCTGGCCATTATTTCTTTTACAGTTATCAATTAGACATCCAAATCTTAAAGAGTCAGAATGTAACATTTCTTAGGGTAAGATGCAAGGAAGTGAACTGTAAAAGCTAAGAGGCATTAATGGCTGTTAAATGATCACTGAAACAGCTTGCATGAACAACCAGCCTAAGTATATTAGGACAGCATGTTGAAACATGCTACTTTGAATTCTGATGTAAATGAAATATCAGTCAATCAGTTTGTATACAGATACTATTATTTCATTGTGTAGAGATGTGTGTGAAGATATGAATCGGTAACATACCTAGTAAAATGATCACTGCTACATTTTGTTACAGCAATGTGCATGTCCGAAAGCATGAGGTGAAAATGCAGTACAGTAGCCTTGTTTCTCTTAATTTCAATAGACCCAAACATTACAAGTGTATGCAAAGTGACTGTCTCAGGAAAGATAATAATACTTTGTATGAATGCAAAAGGCAGATATATAATAGCTATTGAATTATCATTGAAATGGCTTGATGGCATGCAGTATATGTGCCTGAGATAAAATGATAAATATTATTGTGCTTATTTTTTCTTCCTCTTTTATCATGAATAAGCATGAAATGCATATATTACATGTGGGTATCATTCACAATTATATGCATATGAGTGCTGAATTTACATTTACAAGAGACATGCATAGCAATTGTTTGTCTTGCTATATAAACATATCTATCAACATTTCAGCAGAAGAAATCTGAACAAATCTAAAAATAATGGGTGATAAAGGTCTAAAAACAGATACAGACCTTAAGCAGTGCTCTTATAAACCTAAAAGCTGCTTAGAACAAAAGGCTTTTGTTGACATGCATTTTCCTAAAGATGTTAGGTCCGGAGTGCAAGTGACTGTATTTATTTAGTGACTCTAGTCTTTAGTTACCTTAGATGCACAGTAGCAAGGGTTGCCCAATACCCTGTATACAATTTTATTTTTCCTGCATGTGTGAATAATATAAGTATATCTGCTTCTTACTCATTTATATTTATTCAGATTTGCTGATTGTAAAATTAATAGTAATTTGTAAGCAATATGTACATATTAGTAATATGTAAATATCACTTCTTTTAGTAGTGAGCAGGAGTGTAGTATATCTCGATATAATCATTATTGGTTTTAGGAAGACATCATGTATCCAGCATATAACAAACTAACACCAAAAGAACAAAAAAGTGTAGATAAGCCATTGTAGAAATTGTACATCTGGACTGCAGGTCTTAGGATATATCAGTAGTATGATATGTGCCTGTACATCAGAATACATACTACCTCTAAATTCAATGACCTCCATATCAAATAAGTAATTAACTAAATAAATACTAATGGCAACTCATAACAGGCTGACACATCTGAAGAGTAGAAAAGTTTAGATAAGCAACTGTAGAAGTTGTACATTTAGACTGCGGTTTTTAGGGTATTTCATTAATACGACTTGCACTAGTATTGCAGATTACCATACAGCAAAGCTTATGCCTCTAAAATGAGGTGATCTGAATTAAACTTGACTTTACAGTGAGTATAAAGTATTTACCTCAAAGTTTGAGAAATGTACTTTATTTAAAGGCCAGTGGCAATTATATGTTCATTGTTAAGTGATTATTGGTATGGTTTGACAGGAGTAATGTAAATATGTGACAGCATTGTGATAAAATATATTAATGTATTTTCTTCTTTCTATTTTTCATTTTTATTGTGATTTTTATCAGATAGGAACATAACATGGCCAACCTTTGTTAAATTACCTGAATCCTGATCTCTTTGATTTCAGTTACATTCTGAGTCTGTACGGTGAACATATTAACCATTACATCAAACTCTCAAGTAGCTTGGATGTCATGTATGTGTGTAGGTGTATTTTATGTGTATAAATGCCAGACTTTAATTGTGAACGTTCATGTAGCTATTTCATAGACAAAAATGATGTAAGAAAAGACCATACTTTGCTGAGTCTGTTTGTGAACAAAGCTAAAAGCAATGCTTGCTGTGTTTTATAATAACTGTTAACAGTTTGCTAGATATTCTTTTATAGAATCCCATATGTCAATCTAAAATATGACAATAAACAAAACTCTTTACATGAATGATATTTTCATATTAAAATACACATTGATTGCTTGTCATTGTCTATAAGAGTTCAGCACTTTGACTACAGGATATCATTTCAAGATTCCAAGCCTATGTAGATTTTGAAAGACCAGGGTCAAATGCCATATGTAAATGCTGCTTGATGAGTTCCAGCTGCTTCTCACATACTAGGACTCTTAGTTGCACTAAAGAACTTTTTGAGCTTATTTTCAAATGAAATCTTTAGTACGTTCTGGCGGGAAACTAATGGTAAGTTTTAACATAAATTTCTTCTTTTGAACATCTTGTTCAGCTTGAGACTTAGCCATTGTATCACAGCTGTAATTATGGAGATTCGCACAATGCAGATAATCAATTTATATACAAAACTAGTTTCATAAACACAACCATTCACTATCCAATCAACACATCATCTCCCCAACCACAGCAATCAAACATACATCTTTACGCCAACAAATCTCTCCGTTTTGCACTAACAATCCCTCACCAACTCATTCACTTCAGCTGTACTTAATTTAGTCTCACATTAACAGAAATCCACTTAGGTAAGCATAAACACAACCCAGAAACAAACAGTTTTACTGATATATGATCTTTAAAATTAAACAGCTCGCATCTACTTCCCTCCCAAGCCTCACGCATTTAACTATATTAACAGTAAGTTCGTGAACCAGGACACAAGCAAACGAGCTGTAATCATTTGTTATATACAGATCAGCGTACTGAAAACTACAAAAGGAGGGAAACAAAGTGTCCTAACGCAAAGTCTGCAATCCGACAAAAGAAAATCATGCACCGCTATTCACAACAATATATTTACTTATGATCTTTTAATTTTCAAAAATCCACAATCATTACCTTTCTTAGCTCCAAAGCAGTCACCAAGCAGCACCCAGTCATTCCAGGTGAGCTATCCATAACCATATAAAAGAAAATCAGAACAGGTTACTATTACAACCAATCCGCCACTCAAGCACTAAGCACTATGACATCCTAAGATTGCTATAAATGATATACTGAAATATTTAAACAACTAGAAATAAATAAAAAGCATAACCAACCAAGCATAATAAAATAAACCCATGAACAGGGACAAATTTCTATACAAGACTAAAACCATCATTTAATCATATTTCTTTTATAAGAAGGTGACTTAATTATCAATATAATAACTTAATGATACAGTTCACCTGGAAATCCGGTTTCCTTTCCTCGACTTATAGGGTCATTGCAACTGAAAGCTTTAGTTTCAGTCAAGGTTTTCATTACTGTTACATTGTTTTGCTGTCAAAAGATTTGAATAATTGTATGCAAGTCATTTTTTGAACTTTTTTTAGGATCAAAGGTTTTCCAGGAGTTGTTGTGTGCATTTCTTTTAAGACTAGCATTTGCTCATTCCATGTCTTTAATTCTTTCTATTATTTTGTTGTTCTTAATAAATGAGATGGCAGAGGCTAAATCTTTAAAAATGTTATGTCCACCTTGATGGAAGATTTTTAGTTTTGCTGGGAATAGTGGGTGTGTTTTTATTTGATTTTTCTTAAGTTCTTTCTTTTAGAAATCTCAGCTGGAGAATAATCATTATCAAATCTAATTACTTTGTTTTTTATTTTGATTGGTGATTTTGCCCATGCTGTTTTTAATACCAGCTCTTTATCATGAGAAGAAAGAAATTTCATGATGACAGATTTAGTAAAATTAGATTTGTTATTTTTAGCTGTTGCCAAGGATCTATGCGCCCTTTCGATACCATATGATAAAGCCTCTGAAAGTTCCAAAATTTGACGTATCCAAGAAGAAAGAAATTTCACCATATCCATTCCTTCTCTGTCTTCAGGTAAGCCAAATATCCTTATGCTGTTTCTTTGTGATCTATTTTCAAGGTCATCCACTTTTGATTGAAGAAGGGTGTTCTGTTTTAATAGAAATTCAATGTTAATGCTCATTTTCTTGTGTTCTGCTGTCATGTCATTCAGTGCTGTTTCTTGTCCAGATATCCATTTTTTCTGTTGAGTAAGGTCATCATGTATAAGACCCATTTGTTGTGTACATTTCTCCTTAAAGTTGTCTATTTTCATATCCATTTTATCTAGTTTTGTTGAAAGTTCTTGTAAGTTAGCTATTAAAGATTGAAGTTCTTTTTTAAAAGTTGATTCTTGATGTGAAGATTTATTGTAGCTCATGTTGTTCTGCTGCTGAAGATTTCTTGTAAGTTTTTGACAGGAAAATTTAATATTTATAAAAAAATGTTTATATATTATCCTAATATATTGTTTAAAAAATGTGTTTAAGACAACAAATCCAATATTAGGATAGATAGGATTTAAAATTCCTGTCAGGAAAAGGTATGAAAGACACAGCTGATAAAAAATGCTGCTACACTGTGGGCATCTTGGCCATGCCCCCCTAACATGCATTTTCTAAAGAATGTAAAGTGTCAAAACCCAACTGCATACCTCTCAAGGATACCTTATTACGAGTCTTAAGTCCATGCTGCTCCCTGCGCTACATCAAAAGGGTTTCTCACAGTAAGTAAGAATAGCTTTTTTAATTAATATTCATAGTAAATACTAAATCATATTAATCAAAAGAACATTTTTAAGTATGAGCCAAAGTATTCCTTGGCTCCCAATCTTTCCAGCACCTAAAAGAAACTCCTGCCCTTCTCTTTCCTCTAGCTGACTTAGAATACCTCAGTCATATAACCTTAGATTTCACAGCCAGTCTGGGCCTCTCTTGTAAGTACCTCAAACCAGACTGCAGTGCTCTAAACACTCCCTTTCTACCCTTGGTCCCAAGCTCTGGAGGGATCTTCCCTCAAATTGTTAAGACCTCTGTAACTAACTCTTTTGGGAACTTGAACACTTCACAGCACAAGCTGCTTGTGAATGCTCTGCTTCAGGTCACGTAACCTAGTCCCCTAATTTCCAACACACTGCTTATCATTTTCACTATTGCATGTCTTCTCCAACTCCTAACATGTTGCTACTCTAACCGATATAAATATTGTACATAGTGGTTTCTGTTGACTACCTTCTTAAACCATTTTTTTCTAGTGCATTAACTATTTCTTCAGTTTTAGTATGCTTTTTTACTGTAGAAATAATTTTCCCCACCTAATGTGTTTGTATTCTCTGCTGAAACTGAAACTTGTCCAATGATACCAGCTTTTTCCACAGTTAAAAAATCATTATGTAAGTATAAACAAAGTAACACATTTTAAGTATCCTGTGGGCTTCCTAGTTGAATTTGCTAATAAGCAGTTACTGTGTGTTCCACATTTTAGGAATGTAAGAATAAGAGATATGCTTACATGTCTTGTTTTTCTTTAGTAACTGCAGTCCTCAGCCATTTACCAAGCAGAAACAGATTAAAAGATATCAGGCAAAATGTGCCATAGGCAAAGGGAGCTACAGCTTCCCCACCCCTGCTATCCACTGCTCACCTGGTTGCTTCACCTAGTAACCCTCCCTCCCCTCAAATACAGGCCTCTGCATGTTATTCAGATTACTTTTTTCTGTCTTATCTCACATTTTGTCTTATTCCTGCATTCTTTCAACACACAACTTAAATGGCTAAGGCTGCATTGTAATAACTATGAAGAAAGCTCCACAATTAAGCTCATTAAGCTGTGGGTCTAGGCTCCTAGAAGCCATGAGTTTCTAGATGCTCTGAAGTGCATTGTAGATGTCCCAAACAAAATGATTAAAACATGTTTTGTTTTCTTTCAATGAGTAATCAAGTTGTGTCCAATGCTCAATGTTCAAAGCTGACAAAAATAGCAGTTTTCAATTAAATTGTGAAGACAAATGCTTGTGAGGATACATAAACCATCTGTGGGAGGAAATGCATGCTCCTCCCCCAAAAAGAATCATCTTCTGTGAATCCCTTGGGTATTAGATTGGGAAGAAAGTGAAGAACAAACAACTATAATCATGGATTTCAATAGCAGCATAACTTAATTGTAGTACCAGACCCGCCCCCTTTCCAGGCAGCAGAGCTGTACATGTGTGGGCATGCCACACTACAGAACTGCATGCCCAGAATACACTCAAGTGTACCAGCCTTTGATAGCAATTTAGTCGAAAACAAAGCATTTACTGCATTTTTTTCTGTCTGTTTGCAAAAAAAAAAAAAACAAAAAAATATTTCTCCTTTCCTAAACTTTCCTGGCTAGTTGTTCCAGTGATCAGATTTTGCTGATCCCTGGGCTTTGTATTTGGTTTCTGTGTTCCTCCATTTTCTTGTGTGGCCAGAGGTAGTTTCTTTACTCACCAGTGGGAGTGGGGAGTACTGAGCTGCTTGTTTGTCCTCAGAGGAGTGGTTAGAAGCAGCAACTAGTAATTCGTCGGCCATTTTGGGTCATTTCCTGTTTTTTCCAGCCCCTGCTATAAAGCACGCTTTGGCAGGCTTTTCTGGCATTAGAGAACTAGGCATAGCTCCTCGTGGTCCCCTGCAGAGTCCCAAAGCCAGCAGAGAGCAGAAAAAGCAACTTTCTTGATCATAAGTATTTTTTAAACTTTTTAGTTTGCATTTTTCGATCTTTTGAGCTTTTTGACTACTGTTTGTGCCTATATTACTGTTTTATTACCTTATTTTCCTGTTTTGTGAGCTTATATTGTTGATTGCACTTGTGGGCTAAAGTATTGCTTAAAAGTAACAAACAGGCTAATACACTCAAGTGTACCAGCCTTTGATAGCAATTTAGTCGAAAACAAAGCATTTACTGCATTTCTTTCTGTCTGTTTGCAAAACAAAAAAATATTTCTCCTTTCCTAAACTTTCCTGGCTAGTTGTTCCAGTGATCAGATTTTGCTGATCCCTGGGCTTTGTATTTGGTTTCTGTGTTCCTCCATTTTCTTGTGTGGCCAGAGGTAGTTTCTTTACTCACCAGTGGGAGTGGGGAGTACTGAGCTGCTTGTTTGTCCTCAGAGGAGTGGTTAGAAGCAGCAACTAGTAATTCGTCGGCCATTTTGGGTCATTTCCTGTATTTTCCAGCCCCTGCTATAAAGCACGCTTTGGCAGGCTTTTCTGGCATTAGAGAACTAGGCATAGCTCCTCGTGGTCCCCTGCAGAGTTCCAAAGCCAGCAGAGAGCAGAAAAAGCAACTTTCTTGATCATAAGTATTTTTTAAACTTTTTAGTTTGCATTTTTCGATCTTTTGAGCTTTTCGACTACTGTTTGTGCCTATATTACTGTTTTATTACCTTATTTTCCTGTTTTTGTGAGCTTATATTGTTGATTGCACTTGTGGGCTAAAGTATTGCTTAAAAGTAACAAACAGGCTAATACACTCAAGTGTACCAGCCTTTGATAGCAATTTAGTCGAAAACAAAGCATTTACTGCATTTTTTTCTGTCTGTTTGCAAAAAAAAACAAAGAAAAAACAAAAAAATATTTCTCCTTTCCTAAACTTTCCTGGCTAGTTGTTCCAGTGATCAGATTTTGCTGATCCCTGGGCTTTGTATTTGGTTTCTGTGTTCCTCCATTTTCTTGTGTGGCCAGAGGTAGTTTCTTTACTCACCAGTGGGAGTGGGCTGTACTGAGCTGCTTGTTTGTCCTCAGAGGAGTGGTTAGAAGCAGCAACTAGTAATTCGTCGGCCATTTTGGGTCATTTCCTGTTTTTTCCAGCCCCTGCTATAAAGCACGCTTTGGCAGGCTTTTCTGGCATTAGAGAACTAGGCATAGCTCTTCGTGGTCCCCTGCAGAGTTCCAAAGCCAGCAGAGAGCAGAAAAAGCAACTTTCTTGATCATAAGTATTTTTTAAACTTTTTAGTTTGCATTTTTCGATCTTTTGAGCTTTTTGACTACTGTTTGTGCCTATATTACTGTTTTATTACCTTATTGTCCTGTTTTTGTGAGCTTATATTGTTGATTGCACTTGTGGGCTAAAGTATTGCTTAAAAGTAACAAACAGGCTAATACACTCAAGTGTACCAGCCTTTGATAGCAATTTAGTCGAAAACAAAGCATTTACTGCATTTTTTCTGTCTGTTTGCAAAAAAAAAAAACAAAAAAATATTTCTCCTTTCCTAAACTTTCCTGGCTAGTTGTTCCAGTGATCAGATTTTGCTGATCCCTGGGCTTTGTATTTGGTTTCTGTGTTCCTCCATTTTCTTGTGTGGCCAGAGGTAGTTTCTTTACTCAGCAGTGGGAGTGGGGAGTACTGAGCTGCTTGTTTGCCCTCAGAGGAGTGGTTAGAAGCAGCAACTAGTAATTCGTCGGCCATTTTGGGTCATTTCCTGTTTTTTCCAGCCCCCTGCTATAAATCACGCGTTAGCGCGCTTTAGCGCGATTTAGCGCGGAGCTGCTACCGTTGCACACTAGGGCAGCACCGGTTAATCAGATTTAAACTATTAGGGCTACCTAAAGTCCACTCTTCAAATTTTCCCTTAAAACTACCTTCCTCAAAGTATACTACTGTTCTATTTAGTGTATCCTACAACTATAAATTATCTCTACTTGACTCCCAAGTAGTCTATTCTCTATCTGTATAGCGAAACACTTGCTCCTACAGTACTTATCACCTCGATACAGCACTCTTGTTATAGAAAGTACCCCAAAAAGCAAACCCCATTTCTCGGTCACCCACATCCCCCAGAACCTTTTCTTAAGTTTTTCTGTCTATTCCTTCTAGCATGTCGAGGGATCAGTTGCTAATGTCCTCTCCTGCTCAGCTGGTGAACCTGGGAATATTGAGGCAATGTTACAATTGCCTCATGTACACAGACAACCCTCTCCTCCTCCCACAAAACACAAATACATGCGAGAGATGCAACTATACGGCCAAACTGGAGGCTGAGCTCTCTCAACATAGGACTGGCATGACCAGACAGGAGGAGAAGGTAACCACACACAATATAGACCCAGTCTCACATAATACCATCACAACCTCAAATCATACACATAAACACACAAAGACATACTCGGAGGCTCTGATCAAAAATCTACCAAAACAGCAGAGGCCACCAAAGCAGACACCCAAACAACTACCACCTCAGAACACAACACCTGCAACACATAGACCACACAGTCAGAGTGTCAAGCAGTCACAGCCCTTAAGGCCAAACACAATGCCAGACACACTAGTCATTGGTGACTCCATAGTCAGACACACTGACGTCCCGCTCACCAGACTGAGTAAGGAGAAGGTCACAGTAAGCTGCCTGTCGGGTGCTAGAATCCGCCACATAACGCATGCACTCAGGTCTCTCAACAGCAGGTACAAGTATGACTCAATCATTGTCCATGCTGGTGTTAACGACCTGAGACGTACCTCCTTGGACTACATGAAAAGAGACATAGAGGAGCTCTCTGATTATGTAGCCCAAGCAGGTATGACCCTGACCTTGAGCAGTATCCTACCTTCACCAAGAATGATGCCACAATACAGAGATAAGATGATCAGCTTTAACAATTGGCTTAAACTCTGGTGTCATTCAAAGGGGATCCAATGTCTGTCTGCCTGGGATGACATGCTGGACAAGCCACGCTGCTTCGCAAGGGACGGCTTGCACTTGTCACCCCTGGGATTCCGGATTTTGGCAAAGGCTCTTGCCACCTCCATAGTGCCTTTTTTAGGCAAGGCTCAAATTCTAAACCTACCACCCTAGAACAAAACAAAGAAAAAAAACTAAGGGTAATGCTGCTCAATGCCAGAAGTCTCAACCTCAAGATGCACGCGCTCAAGGCCCTTTTCAGTATGGAGAACATCGATGTCTGTGCTGTGACAGAAACCTGGTTCAAGGCTCCTGAGAGCACCCCAGCACTATCAGGTTTTACCTCATATCATGCGTTCCGGCCCCAAAACCCGGACAATACCAAGAAAGGAGGAGGGGTATCCATATTCATCAAGGACACCCACACCTCAAGATTGGTGGCATCGCACGATGCATCGGAAACCATCCAGGTGCAATTAACCATAGGCAAGACTGCTCTGCAATTTGTAGCATGTTACAGGCCACCCTCGCAAACTCAGGAACCTCATATGGCCTTCCTGAAAACACTGGAGGGGATAAATGTATCTCCGAACACTATCATACTAGGTGACTTCAACTACCCTAATATAGACTGGGAACACTACTCAAGCCCAAACACTCTAGCCCAAAAGTTCCTGGAATTCATAAACTCAAATGCCATGGAACAACTAGTCAACATCCCCACAAGAGGAGAAAACATACTTGATCTCATCATCACGAACATGGGAGCACAATGTTCAACGCCGGAAGTATACCCCTCACTGGTGAGATCTGATCACAAACTAATCTCGCTGGAGGTCCTCATCCCGCCCCACCCGAAATGAAAAAGACCACAGTAAAGAACTTCTCGAAAGCCGACTTCACACTTCTAAAGACTAGTGTGGTCTCCTTTAAGGCCCCTGAGCCGGTGGTTAACATTACTCAAACCGCTGAATCACTTACAAATGCCTTCTACCAGCACCTGCAGGGCTGCATGGATCAGGCAATCCCAAGCAAAACAAAGACTCTTTGTACCAAAGGCAAGCGTCCAGTCTGGTGGACCCCAGCCATAAACAAACTCTACAACAAAAGGAGAAAGCTACTACAAGATAGAGCAAAATCCTTAAAAGGTAAGACACCACTGATCACTATAAGTAAAAAGCTAAGAGCTCTCATAAAATCATCCAAAGCTAATTTTGAGAAAAAAATAGCTAAGGACTCTAAAGACAACCATAAGGCATTCTTTAGCTATGTCAGAAACATGGGAGGAAACTCCCAGATATGCTCAGAATTAGTTCAAAATGATGTGAAGATTACTGATCCTACAGACATTGCCAACATACTGGCTGACAGGTTCAGTGCAAACTTCTCCCCTCCCCTAAAGGAGAGATATCTATACCAAATGATTGTAGCCCCCCAAACATCTCTAACACCCAGGTGAGAACTGCTCTCTCCAAGGCAAAGAACACAGCATCCATGGGACCTGATGGTGTCCCCAGCTGTGTGCTCCATGAACTCAACGAGGAATTAAACCCACAGTTAGGACAGCTGTTTAATCTTAGTCTCACCTCCGGATACGCACTCCAGGAGTGGCGCAGCGACTGTGGTCCCACTCCACAAAGGCGGTGCCTCCACCGACCCTGGAAATTACCGTCCCATTAGCTTGACAAGCCTTATCTGCAAAGCCATGGAGAGGATCATAATGGATCTCATAAATAAAGACATAGGGAACTTGCAGACTTTGGATCCAACCCAGTTTGGCTTTGCCAAAGGCAGATCATGCCTTTTAAACTTGGTTGACTTTTTTGAAACAGTCACCAAGGCCATTGACGAGGGAAAGGCAGTCCATACAGCCTACCTAGACCTGGCAAAGGCTTTTGATACAATACCTCACTCGGGTATCATTGAAAAACTCATCAACTTAAATGTAAACCCATACATTACAAGATGGGTTGCAAACTGGCTGAGTGACAGAACCCACAGGGTCAGAGTTGCTGGCGCCATGTCAGACTCAAAGCCTGTCACAAGTGGTGTCCCACAGGGCTCAGTCCTGGGCCCACTCTTGTTTGGCATCTACTTTTCTGAAGTACAAGCAAACACAGGAGGGTTATGGCTGACAAAGTTTGCAGATGACTGCAAACTGGGCACCGTAGTTGAAAACACATCCGACACAGATATCCTTCAGAAGGGTCTCACAGAAACGGATAACTGGTGCCAGAGCCATGGCCTAAAGTTAAATGCCAAGAAATACATAGTCATACCCTTCAGGAAAAATAAGGTTACCCCTTGCTACCATATAGGTGGCAATCCCCTGAACACAGAAGAAGTTATTAGGGACCTGGGAACCCAGGTTGACAGTAGCCTTTCATTCAACACTCATATTGCAAAAGTAGTTAGGAAGACCTTCTACATTGCCCACCTTATCATGAAGGGATTCACATCTAGATCAAGGGAAGTCATAGTCTCCCTATACACATCACTCATCAGACCAATGATCGAGTACAATGCCCCATTCGGAATGCATCTGACCTGACACTTGCAGCAGCTGGAGAGGCCACAAAAGTTCCTCACCAAAAGGATAAAGGGTCTCAAAAATCTGTCTTATGCTGCCCGACTGAAAGAACTCCAGTTATATTCAGTTGCTTACCGCTTGCTCAGAGGTGACCTATGCCTGACATACAAGGCCATGTCAAACCCAGATTTGATGAACATGCTTCATCTCAAAAATCTAGATCCTCAGAGCCACAAGGCGGGAGACTTAAACCTCGACACGGTTATTAATAGGACGTGCTGGAGGGATAGATTCATCACCCAAAGACTCCCTATGCTGTGGAACAAAATCCCGGTTTATGTGAGGCAGAGCACCTCGCTGGCCTTGTTCAAGAGGAATCTTGACCAATGGATGGGAGATCGCAGATACACCCCAGGGGTTACCTCAGTGTCACTGCTCGACAGAGGCACAGCAAAATAATGGGCATAGTTTCTCCAAACTAAAGGGGTGGCGTAAGCCACAAAACTATGGGCTAGGCTTATAAATGCCCTCGGGCAGATAGCCTAGTATGAACCTATGAACCTATTTAAATGTTCACTAGCACTGATTCTAATGCAACCTAACATCTGTTAATCCAGCAACTTTCTGAGTTAAGAGTGATATTTAATTTATGTCCCTACTTCTTATCCTTCAGAAAATACACAGATACAAAACCTATTATAAATTCAGAAAGTTGCTGGAATAAGAGAGGTATTAAACATCTGCTAATATTTCAGAATTCCTATTGTTCAGAAAATGCATGCTAAAACACAAAGCCTGTGATTCCACCCTAGATGTTGGTAACACTGGTTGGAGGTTATTTGGTAGGGTTTGCTACTGCAGAACAGGGGTTCTGTAAGTTACTTATACTGGGTGGGGTGAAAGGGGACAGCCTTCTGAATGCAGATAAGAAATGAACAAATGAAACAACTTAGTGGTACAAGTTTTAACAAGAGATTTGCTACAGTTTTTTAATTAAATGACAATCTTTTTCACTCCGCAGAAAGGAACCTGAATTGCTCTTGAGGTGGGGAGCTTTAACCAGACTGCAGAATGACCTCCACAACTCCTCCATTGAGGAACAACTAAGGTACCATGCTTGCTGCTTGCCCATATCTGGGAATTAACTTTTTTCTCCTCTTAAAATAAGAGGCACCAAAGACATTCCAAAAGTGAATGGAATTCCACCAATTTGCCTTTAAGAAATAGACATAAAAATCTGATGTGTCTGAATGAGTAAAGTAGAAAAAAATGACCAGAGTAATGTATTCCAGTTTGTTGTTCCTAGATAATACAGTGCCCCTAGACAAGCTATGGCAACCTTTTCTCTGAGTTCTGACTGGGGAGAAAGTTAAAGAAATGACCATATCATCCCTAACGAACCACAGAAGCTATATCTACCTTCTGTGCTCACTTATAGGGATGGCCAGTTTTAGACTAGGTCCGGACTGGGGCAAAGGCTGAAGACATGACCCCTTATAAATCAATGCCAAAATCCTCTTATATAGTTGGAGATCTGGAAACCAGAAAGGTCCTAAGAAGCTCTGCAAGTTTAGATGTACTGCAATGCAGTTTGACTTTTTTTTAATGACTTGCTAGAAGAAATATGGCTGTAATCCATCCATCTGTGCATATCTCTAACCAGGCAACTTGAACTAAGCAGGTTGTCCTTTTGAGGACTAGTAGTAAGGAGAAATGCAGTGCATGTATCTTGAACATTGTCTTTGTGTCCAGCAGTATTATGTGAGACTACAGAAAATCAACAGTATAGTTTTTCAACATATTCTCACACAGTTTCTACCCAGAAAAAATTATTTGTGTGCACATACATAAATTATGTATCCAAATTTAAAAATCAGTTATATTTTTTACACGTATACTGGCACTGCATCAGACAAGTGAGCTCTATCAAGAAGCCCTTATGAGTATACTGGCTGCTGCATACCTAGAGGAAAAATGTAAAATCCTTGTTTATCTATGTCATCTCTTTGAGCTTTGGGAGAAACCAGAGCATAAATCAAATGGTTGGAAATGTTGCAGATTTTACAGAGAAAGAACCACAGTTAAGAAATCAGCCAAAGAACCAAGCTATGTGAGATAACAACGCTACTGACTGCATCACTTTTGCAATAACCAGCTGTGAAACATAACCTGATTGGACCATCAAAGAGAGACACTTAATGTGTATAATAATGAGAGCTAAGTGTGATGGTAATTGAAATTATGGCCAACTTGTTACTCAGATTCACTGCAACACTCCACATATACATACACGCATAAGCCATCGTAACAATCATCTTACACAAATTTTAGTAAATGCAGTACACTGTGTGACACTGCACCTACTATT
Organism: Protopterus annectens; assembly: GCF_019279795.1. NCBI lineage: Eukaryota > Metazoa > Chordata > Ceratodontiformes > Protopteridae > Protopterus > Protopterus annectens. Next base: position 553,282,357 of record NC_056739.1, read on the forward strand.
CTAGTTTTGTGACTGTTTAACTGTGACAAAACTATGGTATGGTCAAGTTACTTTTATACACAGATGGTATCTGTACCCATCAGTTACAAACACTTTACTTATTTAACTGACTGATTCACATTTGCTTACTGAATAAGTCCTAATGGGGAATAACTTTTTAGGAGAGGCCTGGGGAGAAAACCTACAAGATATTACAAAAAAAAAAAAAATAAAACAGAAGAATACAGCAAATATAAACATCTTTATTAAATCATGTGCTGAAATGTTATTGTAGCTTTGAGAATCAACAACTTACCTTCCTCACACTTTGTTAAAAGTGTTTAACCTGTAACTTTCACTCTGACTACTATTCCCTGTTTTTCTTACTTGCTTAACCACCCCCAACCATAGCCTTCTTTTATTATTTTTTTCTAGGTTTGTAAGTAGTTTGCCACCATTAATTGTGCATTGCTATTCACACTAATTAACCCTCTTGTTTCTCCCTCTTCTTAGATTAAGAACGCGAGTCACAACAACACAACTGCAATTACAAGCTCAACAGCATGAACTGCAACTGTCTGTGGTTACTACATCTCTCTCCCATTCTCAGACTGCCACTGTCACCCACCTTCTCAGAAATGTATGTAGCAGTCCTAAATTGAAATCTGTATTATTATTTAGTTCTCTGCCTTCTGCTGCACATTGCCAGGTAGCCTCTGCACTCCCTGCCCCCCTCCAAACTGCCATTACTCCTCCACTCGAGTTGCTTTCTTGCTATCCTGCCATTGTCCTCTTTACTTGCCTTGTCCAGCCCAGCATAATTTAAAGTTCCTTATATGTTCCATTGTTCCTATCCTGTCTCCCTTAAAAACTTTTGTCCTTTTTTCTTTCTTTTTACATTCTTTTTTCCAGCCCAGCATAATTAAAAGTTACTTAGCTGTTCCAATGTTCCTATCCTGTCTCCCTGAAACACTTTTGCTAGTTTCATGTTTCTGTCCCGCCACTGTGTACAACTCCCACCCCCTCTCTTTTTGCTTAGTATGCATTAAAGCACAGTGACCTGTCTCTCTCCTTTAAAATTTCCTGCTAAAAAACTTTTCTTCCAAATTTATTGTTTTTTTTTGGAGGCTCCTTCCTTCAGGATTGGGCTCAACCCACTATGCTCAGGTTCACTCTGCTCCCCTACTGTACCCCCTTTCTCACCCACCCCTGCATACTCTACATTTATACTCTAACCTCCCTGTAAGACCCCTCCCCCTCACTTAAGTAATCAATTTATCACTGCTCTATTCACTAAACTCTCCCTTAATCTCTTCCCATTGCCCTGCCTGACACTCTTCCGACTACCTTTCAGCTCTATAACTCAAATCAATTACCCTCTCTCCACCTTTGCTTTACCCCAATTCTTTCATCTCTTATTCTTCTCTCCCCCATCTACCTATTGCTCCTTTCTACACCTTTTTTACTTCTTTACATCTGCATACATTTACTACATCACTCTCCTTATGCCTATAATTACACCTACATGCTTCAAAAGAATGCTACTTCAATTTATCTTACCTCCTATCCTGTTCTTCCTCTCCAGATTATCATCTTACCACTCTAACCTATTATACCCTCCTCAATCACCCACTCTTCCCCAAGTAACATATTCCCTCAATGAAAACTTGTACTTTCATATTGCACACTCTCTCTACAATACCTCCTATATTCATTATCACAAACTAAAACATTTCAATGTTGCTCTCACTTCCACTAAACATAAGTTTAAACCCACTACCCACTACTTCTCTCTCTCTAAATCTAACTTACTTTCAATTACTCTCTTACCAGATTGGGACATCCACCCCAACCTTGGCCCATCCTCTTCCTCAAACCTCATCATCCCACCCTCAACTTATGGGTACCAACACCCAAGCCTCTCCAACCAAACACCTGTCAATCTACTACATCAACCTACCAAGTTTCATTAACAAAATCTCAGAACTACATACTTGGATAACAAACCACTCTCCCCACATCTCAACTCTCTCAGAAACATGACTCAAACCTTATATCACAAACTCCAAAATTCTACCCCCAGGTTATATCATATTCCAGCAAGACAGACTTCTCAAAAAAGGTGAGGTGTTGCTATCATGTAATCTGAACAACTTAACCTCTCCCCCCTCTCCCTACACCTCCCAGATTTCTCACCTGTTGAACTCATCTTTCTCAACTGCCACTTTAATCCACGCAAGAAATTTGCAATAACATCTATCTATACACTTTCTGGTTTCAATATTTCAATTCTTGAATCTATTTTATCTTGGATCTGCCAAAATTATCATACGAGACAATCTTACTAAGTGATGTCAATATCGATTGGAATACACTCCCCCCCCACTCTCCTAGCCTCAGTATCAACCTCTTTGGGTTCAGTCAACATATTTCTACCCCCACCCACATCCACAAAAACTCCAGCTCCATTCTTGATTGAATCTTAACTTCCAACCCAAATCAGTACTATAATCCCAGTACTTTACCAGAAACCTTAAATGATCACCTCCCTATCTCTATACTGAGTATCTTCTCATACCTCAAAAACCCACATTTACAGAGACTGATGAAACCTGTCCAACTTCAACACAGAAACTTTCAACTAACAACTCTCTCTTGTTAACTGGTCTCACCTGTACAACCTTACTCTAAATGATGCTGTTCTTGCATTTAACAATATGTTCTTAAACATACTAATCTCCCTGGCACCCATCAGGAAAAAATTAGGATCAAATCTAACCCCACACCATGGCTCTCCAAAGATACCCTTTCCACCATGAAACTTAGAGACACTACCTGGAAACAATGGAAAAAATCACATTCTTCTTCTCTCCTCCTTAAATTTGAGCAACTTGGAAACCTTACCAAAAATCTCATTGTCCAAGACAAGAAACATTTTTTATCAAGAATCTGCACCCACACCTCAAACCCCCCCCCCCCCATCATTTTGGTACACCATGAACAAAATTATCTATCCAGGGAAACCTTCTACCCCCACCCTTTCCCCAATAAATCTCCCCTTGAAACAGACACTTTACTAAAAAATTACTTCATAGACTTTATCCACAAACTAATTCCTCCTGACACTAACCAATCACAACCCCCAACCCCCTGCACCACATGGCTCCACTCAGCCTTCTCCCCGAAACCTGTATCCACTGTGTATGTAAAATCTCTTATGCAGAAAATTAAACCTTTTTCTCCTTCCTTCGACAACCAACCCCCCCCCCCAATTTCTCAAACTTGCAGCCAACACTATAACATATCCTGTTTCAATACTTATCAACCATTCTATCAAGGAATCCTCAGGTCCAGAACTTTGGAAATCCTTCTATACAATTCCACTTCATAAAGGAGGCAACTCCACCGACCCTTCCAGTTTCCTACCTATAGCTATCCCCTCCCCTCTCTCAAAAATCCTAGAGAAGTGCATTCACAGACAGCTTCTTAAATATCTACTCCAGGAAAATCTCATCACCCCCTCTCAACACAGCACCATTCCAAACTTCTAGGAATCACAACTGATGGTCAACTGAAATTTGACCTTCATATTCAACAATCAATGAAAAAGACCAATCAAAAACTTGGTCTATTGTATAGAAACAAAACCAATTCTTATCCAGCACCTCAAGGGCCTCACTAACACAAGCCCACCTCCTTCCTTGCCTACTCTATGCTTCCCTATACTTACCAACCTACAAGCAAATCTTCTAACCAAACTGGAACAAACCTACAACCAAATAGCTAGATTTGCCTGTAACTTCCCTTACAAATCCCATTGCTCCCTAGCCCTTAAACTACAGTGGCTTGGATTCCCTCAGCTACTACAACTTTCTCAGCTACAGATGGCACATTCTGTACTTTACAAGCCTGCAAACTGTCCCTCCTTATCTACCCTCCTATCCCTGTATAAACCTTCATGATCTCTCCATAGCACTAATAGCTACTTGATATCTACAGGCTTAACAAAACTGGTTTACTATCAAAATCTTGCACCAGCATTGGGCAAGTTGTCAGATTTCCAAACTGTTATATCAGAAATCAAATCATAGAACAAAAAAAGACCAAAGGAGGTATTTCAAAAAAGACGACATCTCAGAAATTTCGACTTTATCGAAAATACCACACTTCCAGTCAACAGCAAACAATGTTTTTCGGGGAGGGGAGCAACTGCCCTGCACCCCCCCATGTGGGAGGCAGTGCCCTCCACACCCCATGCTACTTATATATACAAACACTGAGATTACACTACAGTGAGGGAAAGGGTACATTTCCCGATCCCCAGTATAGTGCGATCTGCATTCAAAATGCTGAAATTCACAAGAGGGAATGCTAGAGTACATATGCTGTTGTGCATTTCAACATTTTTTTTCATTATTTCCTAATGTCAAATTGGGCATTCAGACTTACGAAACTTGAACGAAGTCTGATCGTCCTTTTCATAGTAAACCACAAAACTACAGGAAGTTTGCAAATGCTCCATATCTCAAACTTGGAACCAACTCCCTTCCAATATATGTTCTATCCATCTTCCTTTCTTTTCAAAAGAGAATTGAAGCGCTTCCTTGCTAACTCCCCCTCCTGCACCTGTCACCACCCTACCTAACTTCTACTCACCCAATTGTTACAGTATAACAGTTATCCTCTCCTGACTCTAATATAACTCTTATAAATACTACCACCATGGTACTTCAGCTGCGCTGCTGAGCAATGCTCTACCTAAATCTCATCTTTTCTCTTCCTTTACTGCTATACTTCCCACCCCCCTTCCAACAACTGCTTTGACTTTATCTCTTTACTCTCTTGATTCTCATAAACTCCGCTTCCCTCTACTCTATTTTTCTACCCCTCTATTAAATACCCTTCTTCCTCTCTACCAGTCTAGTTTAATCATTAAAAATACTTTAAGGGCTTTTTTTCTGGGAACGTACTCTAAAGCTAGACTTTTTTTACCACAAGTTTGTACCTCTTATAATTTTTAGCTATTGCCTATGCTGATTTTATAAATTCATTTTTCATTTTTGCTTGAATATTTTGTGGCTTTGTAATAAGACTTCTTATATTATATGAATGTATGTACTTATGATCCCATTACTACTATGTAAACTCTGTTATTTTGTTCTCAGTGTTGGAGCTTTTCTCCTTGGGTCTCCACTGAAAATGGGCCACAAGCCCAGTGGACTAACCCAGTTATCAAAAGACAAATAAATAAAAAAAAAATAAAATAAAATAAATGATACAATTCTATTAAGAAACATTCTTACTATAGCTCCAGTTAGGGAAAGTCTGTTTAATTGACATAATTATTAGCTGCCCTTCTGGTCACATTCACATGTCTACTGTTTTGACTTGCTGTCCAGACTTTCACTTGTCATTACTACATTATATCCACACTTTATCTGCCTTTGTATACTTGAAACCTTTTTTGGTTAACATATCCATCTTTCCTTATTGTGAATTAAGAGTCATGTGTCCAGTTTTGACAAAGTGCTAAGTTCCTTCTTACAAGTTTTTGAGAAAACTTGAACGGCATGAATCAGACTGGCATTAAATACTTTTCTTTAAGTTATTTTTTAATGTATGCAGTTATTCCCTGCATCAAGAAGTTTAAAAAACAATTTATGCACATACATTTTTAAGTTTATAATTGTTTTCATTAGATTATCTTTTTTAACATAAAAGACAAAGGATGTACATTTTGATATTAGCAACATTATTTTTGTAATTCCAAAAACATTTGTTATATTCTGTGATACCCCATGCAAAAAAGTATTGATTTTTTCCAGTGAAGCAAACTGATTTTTCTAATAGAAAAATAGATGTTTTTATGTAATGTTGGATTGATAATTGTATAAAAGGATATGTTCGATGCATAATGTTTGTAACCGTGAACATGCTAACATGGTTTGTTTTTTAATGTAAATGTATGTTTGCTTATCTGAGTGATAATTCAAGAAATGTATTAACAAGGAAAATGATGAAACATTTTTTAACAACTGTTTTGTTTTTAAATATGAAATAGCTAAGCAAATAACTGGAGTAACAATACAGGCAACAGCTGCACAACAAAAAAGACATTAACATTTTATCAAAAAGGTTTTATGCATATGAAGGCAAACAAGTCTGGAAATATTTTAAATGATTAAAAATGAAAAATAGTCTTCTGTACATTTTAAGTGACGATAGTTAAAATAGGAGAGAGATCAGAGGGAGGTTAACAATGGCTTCAAATAAACAAGACATTTCTGCTATTGGAGCTGTTGCAAAAAATGACATCACAATACAAATGAATTATTTAACAAATGAAAATTCTCATTTAGACATATTTTTGTACATGAAAACTTCACCAACAGTTACTGTTAGTGCCAGTGTGTCAAAAAAAAAATCTTGGTATCCTGATAGCATTTAAAATCCTTATATTCAGAAGACAAACCTGTTAAAAAACAACTTTGTTTGTTTGTTTGTGTCTTTCGGCTTTTCCCGGTTAGAGGTCGCCACAACGGAACTCTGGTCCACTAATGATTGGCAGTAGATTTTTTTACATGCCGAGTTTGCCAGCCCTGATGCACAACCTTCAACGAAGGTATGCCCATTCACGCATGTCTCCACATAGAAGATGCTCTAGCTGAGAATCGAACGGCACAATGTCTTGCTGTGAGGCGACAATGCTACCGCAGCACCACCACCGCAGTACAAAAAAAACAAAACAAAAAAAAAACACGTTTGTTAGAATAACCAACATAATTCTGCTTAATGTGCATATGCAATTAAACGAGAAAGAGAGGACCAAACAGCCGCTCACAGAAGTGATAAGCACGCAGCAGGCAAACTTATTGATTATTTTAACTCTACTACTACATTTTTCCAATTTACATACAAGTTTGATACATCTAGCATTGACTACTTGGACGTTAAACTAACTAAAGTCCTTGTTAATAAAAAGTTGTGTTCTACTATTTACAGGAAACCGTCATACTGCAATTCTTTTTTGCACTACTCTAGCGCACACCCTTTTAAACAGAAATGTTCTGTCATAAAGGGCCAACTGGTTAGGGCAGCTAGGATGTGTTCTTTAGAAGCAGATTTTTTGGTAGAATGCCAATTATTGGAAAGCATGTTCGTGAATAGAGGGCATCCTACCCACCTTGTTCACGAATTAGTAGTAGAAGTGAAAAATAAACGTAGGTTAGGTATGTTTAACCCTATCCTAAATTACAAGATGGCTAATAATGAGGTGAACACTGATGTAGGCGATACTATTAACGACTCGTACTTTACAAATACACTGAATAGATTACTGCATTTTGGCAGTAACATACCTGTAGCGAGTCATGATGCCACTAGTAATTTGTATAAATCTTGTTTCATTACAACTTTTAACAATGACAGTGACCAAGTCAAGTTTACTTTTTATAAGAATTGGTATCTGCTGCACAAAGATAACTTGTTAATGGAGAGAATTGGCCCCCATCCGACAATTATTTACAAGAGAGGGGCCAATTTAAAAAGTCTTCTTGAAGGTAAAAAAACTTAGAGTCAACAATAGAATATGTGGCTCTTTCCCTTGTGGGGCTTGTAACATGTGTAAACATGTAAAAGCTAGTAGTACATTTGAAATAGCAGGTAGGAAATATCTGATTGCACATAAACTTGACCGCAATTCTAAAAGTATTATCTACCTGGCTGTTTGTAAAATTTGTTATGCACTCTATGTAGGAAAAACCGACCGCAAATTTCAAGATAGAATCTACGAACACACTTATGCAGTTTCTAAGAATAAAAGTGACAATGCCCTAGCTAAGCAGATTAACACCACAGCTGGTCACTCCTTCCAGTTTTTAGCCATAGATCAACTAGGTCATAACACTAAAGGGGGACCTACCTCATTATTATTAGAATGCCATGAACTTGAATGGCAGTTGACACTAAATGCATTCTCTTACCCTGGTCTCAATGACAACTGTAATATAGCTTACCTATTGAAATTAAAGAGTTGTATGAGACATTGAAACCAGACTAAAAAGATCTTGTGGATTTTTATACAAACTTATAGTACTTTATTTTGAGTAGAACTTGTATGTTCCATACACACCGATTAATTATAAATTAAAGTAGGACTACTGTTTTAATTTATTACTTTACTACTTGTTAAAAGCTGACAGCAAAATGTTTTGTATGATAACTGTTTTGACATCTGGAAACAAATTCCATACTTTGTTTCCTTTTACTGAGTACCTAGCTATAGCCAATGTTTTTTAGCCTGTGTTGCTTTAAATGTTACTTACTCCCTTCTTAACCAAAAGAGTCTAGCTGATTGGCTAGTATAATCATATTGCCTAGAAGCGGACCTTTTAAAAGTCTCCATACTGATGTGTGTTTTTTATTTCTGATGAAGTTACTCTTGCTGAGGGACGAAAACGTATTTTGTTTTTAAATAAACTTCTTATACGTTAAAACATCTATAGTATTTAGCATCTTTATAAACTTTGTGAGTGGCTGTTTGGTCCTCTCCTTCTCATTTAATTGTGTTTGTTCTTCTGAGTTTTCATCGTAATGTGCATATGCGATAAGCCCAGATGCTGGTTAATTAAAATGGCCAGCCAAGTTTGCTCAAAGAGAAACACACAAAAAAATTTTGTTGCTGCCATATCAGGGCTGCATAGCTGGTAGTAGGATCATGATTTAGGACTACTGTGAGGCCACAGAGAAGTATGAGCGGCAGCAGTGCTTATCTGTCAGGCAGGACCCTCAAAGGTACCTGGCACTTTCCTGAATGCACAGCTATGACAACAAAATAAGTTTGTGGTGGCCCTATGTAGTTATAAGGCTTTGGTGCTGATCTAGTTTTGACCCAAGGATATGCATATGCAGAAAAAATATTCATGGAAGGTAATATTAAGGTAGGTGAGTAGAGGACTTTGAAGGACCACAAAAACACATATAACATACATTAAAGGTTGAAAAGGGAGGTGGTGACAAGCAGGGATGTAGAAAACAATGGAAAGCAAATCCTCAATTGTTTAAATACTGTTGATCGAAAAAACTGATTTAACACTTGATGATTTGCTTTTCGAAAATAGAATTTCCCTCAAGATTTATGATTTTTTTTTAAAGTGGAGAAACCTAGAATACCATCAGTTTTTGGAATTCCTAAAATTCATAAGAGCATGATTAATCCACCTTATAGGCCAGTTGTAGCAGCTAATGGGTGTAAGACCCCCCCCCCCATTGGAGCATTTTTTGGATAGATCTTTAAAGAGTGTTGTGAGTTCAGATTCCCATATGATAAAAGATTCATGGGATTTTTAGGTAAGTTGACTCAGAATCTAGTTACTGATATTTCTTTCCCTACTATTGATGTATTAGATTTGTTCTCCACTATTCCCTTAGAGGAACGTTTGATTTGTTTATTGATAGTTTGAATGATTCTGAATTTTTAAAGAGGCACAATACAACTTTATATTTAGAGTTTATTAGGATTATGATATTGAACAATTTAAACTTACTTGAGGGAGAGACCTTCCAGCAAATAAAGGAGTAGCAGTGGGTACAGAATGAGCCCCATTGTATGCCAACTTGTTTTGTTTAGCTGGGAGAAGAAATTTGTTTTCAGTTCTGAGTATTGGCAGTATATAAAATTATATACAAGATTTTTGGACAATATTTTATTGTTTGAGAGGGCCCCGAAGAGAATATTGATACCTTTATTGATTATTTAAATAAATGAACTGACTTTTTTGAAATTTACATTTAATATTAATAAAATGGAGATCCACTACTTAGACGTAAGGCTAGATTTTTTTTGGAAGAGAAATTTAGATCTAGAATATAGAAAAATATTAAATAACTCTAATTTACCCTTCTCAGGTGTGCACCCCTTTAAACAAAAAAAAGAGTGTTGTGAAAGGGCAATATGTTAGAGCTGCAAGAATGACTTCTGTTTATAATGATCTTTGGAAGAAACTAATTTCATTTCTGGGTTATTTCTTGAGAGAGGATATCCTGGTCAGTACTGGCTTATTTCTTGGGAGAGGATATCCTGGTCAGTTACTATCTGAAATCTCACAAGAAATTATTATAGGATGGGGACAAAATACAAACCACCTTTAGGAGTTAAGTATATTGATAAAGGGAATGAGTTTCCCAAATCTGAGGGGGATTTTAAGAAGGCTATGGTGATTGAGTTTAATTGTGCCACAGAAAGTGTTAAAAGGATCATTTCAAGCAATTGGAATATGTTAAGATTCAATCCTAAATTAGTAGGGGTTGTTGGTTTAGAGTATTTATTTGTTGGTGGTTTGTTGCATATTTTTTCTTTTTTTAATGCTTTGACTTTCATAAAAAGTATAGTTTAAATGCAGTAAGATAAAAATAAATGTGTTGTCTTTGTTTAAACCATAGGACCACTTTTCTTTAATATTTCAAACTGGCTTGAGGACCCCATAAACAATGCTGTGGGTCCATATGTTACTCACTATTGGCTTACAGCTATAAATGAAGGTAACAGCTAAACATGGAGAGATGTTTATAATCAAAATGATTTTTTACAATAAGCTGCACACACAAGCTACAAAAACAACTGATCCATTTTTTCAGATGCAAGTCCAGCATTCCAGGTTTGGAATTCTTCATTATATACTAAAGAAAAATCACAACAATCAATAGCTCACTTATGAGACAGTCTTAACAAATAGTCATTATGAAGGCCTTATTAATCATAAGTAGCTAAAAAGCATGTTTACACATCTTAGATAAAGATAGCAGGTAGAAATTTAAGTGAAGATAACGAAGAAGTTTACCAAGAGAAAATTTCAGTTTCTACTACATAACTACTTTTGACAATTCAACAAATAGGTCAGGACTGCACATAGCAGAATGTTTTGATAGATATATTGGTATCAGAAATGGATAGCTCTGTTCTCACATCTCTGCAAAATGAAAAAATGACATGGAAACTTTTACTTTTTAACTCAACTTTAATACAAATTGTTTGAAAACATCCAAGCAAATATTTAATAGTCCTTAAAATATGTTTTAACATAACGAGTAGAAACATACAAAAATGTGATTGTTACAAACATTTGCTCTTTGCAAGAATGGCCATTTTTTCAAACAAATACATTTGTGGTCACTCAGCGTATTGGGCCATTATCCCTAGTCATGTAGTTAAACTGTTCCTATCCTATTTACAAGAAACTAGCAAGGAGAAAATAAGTGCGTGTGCGGGGCTGGCTAGGTTATTGCATTATGTTGCTGCAGTAAAACATTTGGTACATCAGACATAACATTTTGTTCAGTTTTTGCACTTATGTGTTTTCTGAATGACAATAAAGTTTACTTTGACTTTGACATCATGAAACAAATCAACTGTGCAACATGTACACACTTAAAACCTTATCAGAAATTCATGCAGAAAACAATGTTGTCCAAATACTCTGCAAACAACAAATTTTCATCTTGAAGACAGTAAACAGGATGGTTCTAACTATGCTTCACTGAACTGCAATTAAACAGACCAGTTAACACATCTGAAAAAACTCAAACCCAAAGCTGTGTGTACAGCCCCCTCTATTCCCAGGTAGGAAGCACAATCTCCCTCCAATACCTTACAAAATATGAAACTGCAAGCACAAAATGTGGCAGACTCAGGAGGTGGTCACACCTCAGATCCTTTGGAAGGGACTTGCACAGTTATAGAAACAGGACCCCAGGGGAGCAAGAGATCAGTGATGAAAAGAGAAGCAAGAAAACTAATATAAAAGCATGTTAAGCTAGAATGTTCATGATCAGTTTTTGCAGTGGCTACATTCACTTTTTGTTTAATGGATGAGGAAAGTACACAGACTGGGACATGGCCTCTAATACACATTCCAGGAATGGTTATAATTTAGCAGGGTTGGAGTTGAGGGAGCCACTAGAGGAACAGATCAACAGAACAAGGGGAGCTAAGAAAAGGGGAGGCAAAAAATCAACAAGGGTACACTGTCTGCCACACGGCAAACCAAGCATGCAAAACCTCTGGTGAAGCAGTGTTAGACCAAACTGGGGCCTTCTTAGCTCAGCTCAAGAAAGGAATGGAGAAATGAAAGGAACATATGCAGGCAGAGGATGGTGACTCACTGCCTGCTAGGATAGATTGCTAGAGGGTTGTTCAGGACATTAGGTTAGGTTTAAACGTAGTCAGTCACTGCCATTTTTGCAGGTATTTCTTCCCCAAGACTGGACCCACACTCCAAGAGCCTTAAGCCAGGAGTACAACCCATCCATACTGTCCTTAGCAAGGTAATGGTAATGGGCACTTGCTGGATAGCTGAGATGGAGAGGAGACCTAAAGGAAAGGAATGTGTTCAGCACATGCCAACACAAGGTTGTGGCAGGGGGAAGGAGGGGGTGGTGGCTGCTAAAAACAATAATGAAAACAATCAACATTATGATACAGAGACAAAAATGTACTATGTTGCAGTTTGACTGCTATAGTATGAACTGATATGGAAGATTCCCAAAGCTATAAGATAGTGATGAAACAGATTCAAGAGGAGGACAGTATGCTTGGCAGAAATGCAGACCACTTCTGGCTCTAGAGAAAAAGGATACGTTGTAATGTTTGGTTAAGGTGTGCAGTGAAGACCTGGTGGCTGCCTCCAGAATTTCTTTAGTGAATGCTCTTCTGATAAAAGCAGCTGCAGTAGCTCTGGCATGGGTTTTGACTTGGTGAGGCAGCTTTTTTCCATGGTGTTTTTTTTAACAAAAACGGATGCAGTTTAAGATCCACTAAGATAGAGTCTGTTAGCTAACAGGTGGGCCCATGTTATTTGGTGCAAAGGCCACAAAATGTTTGTAGATCAGAATATAAGTGCTGTGTTTTTAAGAAGCACGTCAAGTACTGAGAGCAGACGTATAAATACCAGGCACGTGTTCTTCCCAGTGCCATTTTGAGAGTGCAGCCAGAGAGTAAGCATGCACGATCACAGTAGTTAGTTTGTATATACGTTACTTAAGTTAAAAGTCAGTAAAATTCTATTGTGATGTATTTGTATGAAATAAAGCTGCTTGAACAGAACCCATGGAGACTCTTCTATGATGTCCAAAGTAGGAAAGCGACATGGTGTCAGAACCAGGATCGCAGAGAATATTTGGAGCCATGAAGTGCAGAGACGACAGTGAAGGTAAATTAAGCGAAATGAGCACGAAAGAGAGCCAGAAAGGAATCAAAGGTAATGAGAATTCGCAAGAACTACTTACTTTATAAAAAAGATAAAATGGAGCATTACAAGGGCACAAACTGCATTATTAAACAAGCGGGAGGCACAAAAGGTTTACTAACTAAGGGAAATGTTTAAAATAAAAATATTTGGCAAAATGAGTATGTCTAAAGCAAAACAAGTGAGTTTAAAGCAAAACGGGCATGTTTAGAGTAAAACAAGTACAATGGGCATAAAATAAGATTAAATGAGCAAAACGAATATAATAAAGGCAAAAAGGGCACATTAAGTGTAAATAAAGCAAGGCGACTGCATGTTTTTTTCCAAAGTACTGTTGGGGGCATAACTACTGCTTCGTATTGTATCAAGTGCATAACTAAAGTTATTTAAAGTATCTCAAAGTCTGTAAAAGTGCTTACAGTTTGTGCTTATTACTCTATGTATTCCAAAGAGTTTGTGTACAAAGAGCAACTGTTTCATGAAGTACACTCAAAGTATAGCCAGTTTGAGAGGTTTCTTGTGCTGGGTGTGTCTATTCGCAAAGTGCTGCCATTACAGAGTGTTTCTTGCACTGTAAAGAGTTGCCTAGCAAGGTACCACCATTCTGGGGAAATTTCAGTCTGCTGTGTACAGTTTATTCGCAAAGTGCAATTACTTCGAAATGTTATTGACTCTGAGCTTTTCCTGCCCAATTAATTCACATCATGCAGTTAATTAAAATGTTTCTTAAAATGATGATAAATTATTTTTGCAAGGCAATAATTTCAAGAGTATTACAGTACTCTAAAGACTTATTTTGCAAAGTTCAGTTACACAGAGGCTTGTATCGTGCAGTTATTTGATATGTTTCTTATACTGATAAGAGGTGATTTCTTGCAATACAGTCATTTCAAAGGAGTTACAGTGCCTGAGAGAGTTATTTCACAGAGTATGCCCAATAATATAATTTCGAAAAGCCCAAAAGCATAATTTCAGAAGCACAAAGTATAAAGACAAAGTCATAAATAATGGCATTAATTTCTGGCATATGTGTATGTATTCATACTTACTGGCAAAACCCTTCACTGGTATGTATTAATATGGCAGACAGACTTCGAAAGCCCTTACCAGTTGTATTTGATCAGAATACTGCAGAGAATTGGAGAATATTTGAGCAAGAGTACACTATTTTTATACAAGCAGCTTATTCAGATAAAAATGCATGCACCAACGCATTCATTTTGTTAAACTTAGCTGGGTCTGAGGCCTTAGAAAGAGAGCTTTCATTGGTGTATGCACTAGCAGTATATAAGGAAGAAGGTGAAAATCATTATATTGTTGTACAGGCTTAATCAAGGGAAGACCCCTGAGTGTTTGAAGTGCAAGTTCAGAGAAATGTGTAACCTCCAGACAAATGTTACATTACAGAGGCATTTGTTTTACACGAGAGATCAGATCAGAAACCAGAAGAAACATTTGCAGCTTATATAACTGACCTGAGAAACAAAGCTAAAACGTGTCAGTTTGGTGACTTAAAAGATGAGTTAAAGGACAGGCTTGTGTGTGGTATCAATAGTGTTGCTGTGAGAAAAATCTTGCTTCGTGACAGTGATTTAACATTGAGTAAAGCCACAGAGATTTGTCAAATTCATGAAGTGGCAGAAAAACACACAAGTATGCTTGCAAGTGACAAGAGCATGGTTTCAGCAGGCTCCAGTGCAAATGTAGATAGTATGCAACGTTTGGCAAACAGAAGTAGGCCTAAGCACATGGTAACCACAGCCCCTGCTGGCTCACCAGAGAAATTACACAGTTTTCCAGCAAGTTCTATCTTCTTCTTCTCTTTCGGCTGTTCCATTGGGTCACCACAGCGGATCATCTGTTTCCATTTCTTCCTGTCCTCTGCATATTGCTCTGTCACACCAACAGCCTGCATTGTCCTCTTTCACACATCCATAAACCTTATCTTAGGCCTTCCTCTTTTCCTCTTACCTGGCAGCTCCATCCTTAGCATCCTTTTCCCAATATACCTATCATCCCTCCTCAGCACATGTCCAAACCAATGCAATCACACCTCTCTGACTTTGTCTCCAAACCATCCAACCTGAGCTGACCCTATAATATACTGATTCCTAATCCTGTCCAT
Source organism: Protopterus annectens (assembly GCF_019279795.1). Taxonomy (NCBI): domain Eukaryota; kingdom Metazoa; phylum Chordata; order Ceratodontiformes; family Protopteridae; genus Protopterus; species Protopterus annectens. Next base: position 553,297,702 of record NC_056739.1, read on the forward strand.
CCTTGTCACACCCAGTGCAAATCTTAACATCTTTAGCTCTGCCACTTCCAGCTCTGACTCCTGCCTTTTTGTCAATGCCACCATCTCCAACCCATACAACATAGCTGGTCTCACTACTCTCTTGTAGACCTTTCCTTTCACTCTTACTGGTACCCGTCTGTTAAAAATCCCTCCTGGCACACTACTCCACCCATTCCACCCTGCCTGTACTCTCTTCTTCACCTCTCTTCTACACTCACCATTACTCTGAACTGTTGATCCCAAGTACTTAAACTCTTGCCATCTCAACTCCCTGCATCCTCACCATTCCTCTATCCTCCCTCTCATTCTCACACACATATTCTGTCTTAGTCCTGCTGATCTTCATTCCTCTCCTCTCTAGAGCATATCTCCACCTCTCCAGGGTCTCCTCAACCTGGTCCCTACTCTCACTACAGATCACAATGTCATCTGCAAACATCAAAGTCCATGGGGCCTCCTGTCTGATTTCGTCTGTCAACCTGTCCATCACCATTGCAAATAAGAAAGGGCTCAGAGCTGATCCTTGATGTAATCCCACCTCCACCTTAAATAGATCTGTCACTCCCACTGCAGACTTCACCACTGTCACACTACCCTCGTACATATCCTGTACCACTCTTACATACTTCTTTGCCACTCCTGACTTCCTCATACAATACCATAACTCCTCTCTAGGCACCCTATCATATGCTTTCTCCAAGTCCACAAAGACACAATGCAACTCCTTCTGACCTTCCCTATATTTCTCCATCAACAGTTTCAGAGCAAACATTGCATCTATAGTGCTCTTTCCTAGCATGAAACCATACTGCTGATCGCTAAACATCACCCCCCTTCTTAACCTAGCTTCCACTACTCTTTCCCATAACTTCAAGCTGTGACTGATCATTTTTATCCTGCTGTAGTTACTACAACTTTGCACATCACCCTTATTCTTAAAAATAGGTACCAAAACACTTTTTCCTCCACTCCTCAGACATCCTCTGACTTTCCAAGATTTCAGTAAACAATCTGGTTAAGACCACCACTGCCATTTATCCTAAGCACCTCCATGCTTCCACTGATATGTCATCTGGACCAACAGCCTTTCCATTCTTCATACTCTTCATAGCTGTCCGTACTTTCTCCATGCTAATCTGCTTCACTTCCTGATTCACTATCCCCACATCATCCAACCTTCTCTCTCACTCTCTTCATTCATCAACCCCTCAAAGTACTCTTTCCATCTGCTCAACACACTCTCCTCACTTGTGAGTACATTTCACTCACTATCCTTTATCACCCTTACCTGCTGCACATCTTCCCAGCTTGGCCCCTCTGTCTAGCCATTCGGTACAGGTCCTTTTCTCCCTCTTTAGTGTCCAACCTTTCATACAACTGTCTATATGCTTTATCCTTAGCCTTCGCCACCTCTCTCTTTGCCATGCTTCTCATCTCCTTATACTCCTGTCTGCTTTCTTCATCTCTCTGACAATCCCACTTCTTCGCCAGCCTCTTCCTCTGTATACTCTCCTGTACTTCCTCATTCCACCACCAGGTCTCCCTGTCCTCCTTCCTCTGTCCAGATGTCACACCAAGTACCTTTCTAGCTGTCTCCCTTACCATCTCTGCTGTAGTTACCCAGCTATTCGGTAACTCTTCATTGCCCCCCAGTGCCTGTTTTAACTCTTCCCTGAACTCCACCTCACAATCACCCTTTTTCAACTTCCACCATTTGATCCTTGGCACTGCTCTCACACTTGTCCTACTCTTCTTGATCACCAACATCATCCTACAGACCACTATTCTATACTGCCTAACTACACTTTCTCCTGTCACCACTTTATAGTCTCCAATCTCTTTCAGACTGGCCCTCCTGCATAGGATATAATCCACCTGTGTACATCTTCCTCCACTCTTGTACATCATCCTATGCTCCTCCCTCTTCTTAAAATACATATTCATCACAGCCATGTCCATCCTTTTCACAAAATCCACTACCATCTGGCCTTCTGCATTCCTCTCCTTAACACCATACCTGCCCATCACTTTCTCATCCCCTCTGTTCCCTTCACCAACATACCCATTGAAATCTGCTCCAATCACCAGTCTCTCATCCTTGGGTACACTCACCACCAGTTCATCCAACTCACTCCAAAATGTTTCTTTCTCATCCATCGCACACCCAACTTGTGGAGCATATGCACTAACATTCATCATTAGACCATCAATTTCCAGCTTCATAAACATCATTCTATCCGACACTCTTTTCACCTCCAAAACACTCTTGGCATACTGTTCCTTCAGGATAATCCCTACCCCATTTCTCCTCCCATTCACACCATGATAGAACAATTTGAACCCACCTCCTAAACACCTGGCCTTACTCCCCTTCCATCTGGTTTCTTGCATACACAATATATCAACCTTCCTTCTCGCCATCATATCAGCCAGCTCTCTCCCTATACCAGTCATACTGCCAACATTCAAAGTTCCTACCCTCACTACCACACTCCTAACCTTTCTCCTTTCTTTCTGCTTTTGGACATGCCTTTCCCCTCTTCTTCTCCTCCTTCAGCCAACAGTAGCCCAATTTCTGCCAGCACCCTGTTGGCTAACAGTACTGGTGCTAATCCGGGCCACGACCGATCCGATATGGAAATATGTATTGTTGTCCACATATGTTATTTGGCAGAGATTTTACATCGGATACCCTTCCTGACGTAACCCTCCCCATTCATCCGGACCTGGGACGGCACAAAGAAATGCACTGTCTTGTGCATCTCCAGCAAGTTCTATGACCAGTTTATTTAAAGGAGCACGTCCCTCTGTGCAGTACAAGCATGAATCAGCAAAACCCAGGTTTAGCTTTATTGTCAACTGTCACAGTTGTGGTGCAAATCATTTGGTCAGCAATGTCACAATTGTAAAAAATGGAACCATTTCCAAAAGTTTTGCAAATCAAGTAAATCTCACACAGTTATAAAGGTTACACAAAAAAGCAAGTTGATCAAGTAGAGCCACATCAGTCAACTTTCTATGTAGATGGTGTATCAGTAGTTGGTGAAAGAGTTGATGCAGTAAATGTATTGGCAAAGAATGAAGTGTTTTGTACAGTCCAGATCAATGGTAAATCCAGAGAGCTTAAAGTAGACACTGGTTCAAAGTGTAATGTTATATCAGCAGACACATTTGCTAAAGTGAGAACCAACGAACAACTCAATGTGGCCAGTAGTGCGAAACTTGTTGTTTATGGAGGTGAAGAAATACAAACCAAAGGCTCAGTGACGCTTCCATGTTATTTGGCCAAGAACTGTTACAACTTACTACTCTATGTAGTCCAAAGATAGTCTGAGTATGAATCTGCTTTCTTTTACCAAAGTTCATCACATAAGTGCATCTCCATTTTTTTCTGAAGCCATTTTCTCAGAGTATGCTGATGCTTTCAATGACAAGTTGGGCAAACTTCCAGTTGTGTATTCTATTAAGTTAGACCCAGAGGTCACTCCAGTAGTCAGACTGGCAAGAAGACTTCTGATAGCTATGCAGGATAAAGTTAAGGCTTAGATGGATAAAATGGTACAGCAAGATGAAATTTGTCCAGTTACAGACCCAACTGAATGGGTGTTGTCTATGGTAGCAGCTCACAAAAAAGGCTCAGATGAAATCAGAATACGTATTGACCCAAGAGATTTGAATAAAGCATTGAAGAGACCATATCATCCAATGAGCACAGTCGAACAGGTCGCAGCCCTACTACTGAATATAACTGTTTTTTTTTTGTCTTGGATACAAAAAGTTCATTTTGGCAAGTGATGCTTGATCAGAAATCCTCATTACTAACCACTTTTGGTACCCTGTTTGGGAGATACAGATTCCTAAGGATGCCATTTGGAATAAATTCTGCAAGTGAAGTCTTTCGGCATACAATGGAGCAAATTTTTTTGGGTTATCCTTGTGCCATAATAGTAGATGATTTTTTAGTTGGAAGCAATGGTGAAGCAGAGCATGAAAGAAACATGGAGAGTTCTAGACAGAGCACATGAAGTAAACTTGAAGCTCAACCCTCTGAAATGCAAATTCAGACTGCCAGAAATTACATATGTATGTCATTCATTTACCAGCACTGACTTGAGACCAGATCTGACCAAGCAAGCAGTTATTCTTGAAATGTCAGCACCAGATAATATTCAAGCTCTACAGCATTTCCTAGGTATGGTCAACTATTTAAGCAATTTTATACCAGACTTCGGTGAGTTGCCAGCACCTTTACAAGAGCTGAAGCTCAAAAATGTTGCATGGTCATGTTTAGAACAGCACCAGAAGGTGTTTGAAGTCCTTAAGCATAACATTTCCACCCCACTTACATTAAGATACTATGATGTGAATAAAGAAGTCATTCTTTCCTGTGATGCTTCAAAATTTGGTCTTGGTGCACTTATACTTCAAGAGTGCAGACCAGTAGCCTATGCATCTTGAACACTTACCCAAATTGAAATGCAATATGCCCAAACTGAGAAAGAACTTTTAGCAACAGTATTTGTATGTTCCAAATTTCATGATTATATTTACGGTTGAGCTATTCAAATTGTAACTGACCCCCAACCTCTAGTTACTATTCTGAAGAAGCCTACGCATTCAGCTCCAGCGAGATTACAAGGAATGATGCTCAAATTGCAAAAGTACAAATTCAAAATGGTCTATACAAAGGGCAATCTGCTCTATATGGCTGATATGACAAAACAGCTTGATGCAGAGAATTTTGACTTTGACGTGATGGCAGTGCATAATTTTTCTACCACTAGGGTTGACGAGTTACGAGATCACACAAAGACTGATCCAAGTTTGCAAAAGCTTAATCACTACATTAATGTTGGATGGCCGTCAAAGCAATCTAGTGTACCACCTGAAGTGCAAACCTATTTTCCTTACAGAGATGAAATGTTGATGGAAGATGGCATTATTTCCAAAGGTCCTAAAATTGTTCCTCCTGTTTCCTTACAACAGGAATATATCCAGATTTTGCATCGTGGTCCCCAGTTTCTGTATCCATTAAGAGATGATCAAGAGAATTAGTATTTTGGCCTTCATTACTGAAAGACATTGATAAAGTACTTTCTTCTTGTTCAGTATGCAATAGTACTAGACTGCATTTGCAAACAGAACCACTTTAGCTAACTCCAGGTCCTGAACTAGCTTGGTCAACAGTAGCCACTGATATCTTCGAGTGGAACGATCAACACTACTTAGTATTGGTAAACTCTTATTCAAACTGGTTTGAGATTGATCTACTACCTAACCTAACATCTACTGCTATTACCAAGTTGAAACGTCATCATCCACTGCTGTTATTACCAAGTTGAAATGTCATTTCTCAGTTCATGGTAGTCTGCACAAAGTTATTTCTGACAATGGTACTCAATTTACTAGTCAGTTATTTCAGAAATTTGCAAGAAAATGAGACTTTGTACATGTTACTAGCAGTTCTAAATATCTACAGTCAAATGGTCTAGCTGAACGTGCAGTACAGAGTGCAATGCAATTACTTGAAAGGTCAAAGTGTGACAATGCCAATGTCTTTTTGAATTTACTTAATCTCATAAACATACCCCTTGACGATATTCCTGGCTCACCTGCTCAAAGACTTCTATCCAGGCAAATCAGAATGATGCTACCTATTAGTTCCAGTTTATTGCGGCCTAAAGCTAAGAACAATAAAACCACTAAGGCTCAAGAAGTATTCTATCCAGAAGCCCAGTTATGATAAATTGAACAGATTTCTTTGTCCGTCGAGGGAAGGAGAGACTGTGAGAATACAAACGGTGAAAGGTTTTGACCGGATTGGTCAAGTTACAGGTAAATGTTCCGAGCCAATATCCTACCTTGTATAATCTGAGGGTATGGAGTACAGGAGAAACCGCAGACATCTTCTTCTTGTACTAGAATCAGCATTGCAGCATTGTTCCTGTGAAACAGACTCTAGATCTGACAGCGAACCAAACGTTCCCATCCCAGAGTATGTTCCAACCTCTGATTCCATTCCTGAAGATGTTCCAAGTACTTCCAAGGTTGAACATTGTATAGAGACAGCTCCTGTTGCTAAACCCAATTCCTAGATTTATGTCACACGATATGGTTGAGTATGTAGGCCAAGTGTGAAATATGCTGCAACATAGACTTAACTGTATATATATGTACCTAGGCTTGTAAAATGCATGACAAAGAACCATCTATGATATCTGCATGCCAAATAGATACATAACATTGCATGATCTATTCCTCAAAGAGGGAGGATGTAGATCAGAATGTAAGTGCTGTGTTTTTAAAGAAGCATGTCAAGTACTGAGTGCATACATATAAATAACAAGCATGTGTTCTTTCCTGTGCCATTTTAAGACTGCAGCCAGAGAGTGAGCATGCATGATCACAGTAGTTAGTGTGTATATAAATTACTTACAGTAAACTTTTATTGTGATGTGTTTGTATAAAATAAAGCTGCTTGAACAGAACTCATGAAGACTCTTCTATTGTGCCCAAAGTAGGACAGTGCCAATGTTAGTCTGACTTTCAAAAAATGTTTGTCTTGTCAAAGTAGAATGAGCTGTCTGTGTACACCCAATGAGTGTAAATTTCCTTCCCCTGTGTTTTTTGGATTTGGATAAAAACAATAAAATGTACAGTTTGACTCGGGGAGTGCAGTTACCACCTTAGCAATAAAAGTACTATTAGTCCTCAGAAACTGGGTGAAATCTGAATGGTTCTTTACACAGTGCCTGTAACTTAGACAGTCACCCAGCTGAGGCAATGGTGAATAAAAATATAGTTTTCCATAAGGGTTTGATTTCAACAGTGGGGGACCACATGGGTAGTCAGACAGATGGCAAAGGCATACATTTCAATGAAGGAATGACAGCCCTTGGTGAAAAGCTCAGTCAGGTAGGTACAACCAAAAGCAAGGTCAGCTGAAAAGGGTTGTTGGGCCTTGGTCTGGCACCAAATAGTAAATATTTTCCATTTTGAGATGTATGATTTCCTAGTACTAGGTTTCCTGGCTTCATTAGAGATAGATAAGACATTTTTATATAAGAAATTACCCTGAGAAATAAGGATCACATCATCAAAGTTGGGCCTTATGGTAGCACCCTTGGTCTGTGTCAAGACAGCCACCTCCTGTGGCAGCAGCCCAGACTCTTGTCTGCTCACATGAGTAGCATAAGGAACCAGTACTGCCTCACCCAGAAGGGTACAATCAAGGTCACCACTGGCCCTTCCTCCCCCATTTTTACCAACATCCCAAGGTAGAGAGTTATGGAAGAGAAGGCATACAGAAACAGATCCGTCAATGGGAGGAAGGCATCTATCCTCCAGACCCTTTTGTGTGCAATCCTTGAGTGCCTTAACTGTTTTTCTTTGAAAGCAAAAAGGTCTTCTTCTAGCACACCCCACTTTAGCATTCAATAATGAAAATGTACAAACCACCAGAAAAACATATGTACCATCTAAGTCTTTAATCAGATTGTTTGTCTCATGAGATGTTGCATCCAAATGAAGATAATGCACCTCCATTGATATTGACAAAACAACATAAAAGAATCATGAAATACTCTTCAGCATTCACTCATGAGGGTGTGAAACAGACATGATCTGAATGTCTACCAGCTTGTTGCTTTCTCTTTGTAGGTCCTGTGCTATCAGTTGTAACTCCATCTTTTGTGTCAGTTCCAGAGTTGCATAGCTATTTGGCAGCATGAGTGTGTGTACTTCCCTATTTATGTATCACAGCACCGTGGTGCTCTCTATCAAAAGGGTGCCTGGTTTCCAAATTTTTTTTTAATACTGTCATGCCCCTGTACTCTACCATCAAATCCTTCTGGTTGTTGTGACACTAGAGTCAGGCTGCCTCCCACTGGCTTTATACTCAACTGCCTGAGTGGGTGACCCCAGAATATATCTGGAGAATCTGAGGTCATAATTTGTCTCCCCCAGGGACACAATAAGTGGGCTCCCCCTTTTTTCTGCAAGTAGACTTCTATCCACCATAACAGCTCTTTCTTCAAGCACAGAAGTTTGCAGGACATTTGTGTTGGCACTACTCTTTTTTTTCAGGAACAACTGAATATTTTCCTCATGTGTAGTTTTCAAAGGGGAGTCATTAGGTTGAAGGCAGCCATGTGTCCCAGAGCTCTAACAATTTATCTGGCAATCACCCATACCTGCTGGGCTAATGATACAAAGTAAAGGGTAAAAAAAAACTTTTCTTGGGGGAAGAAAGGGCATTTGACATCTTGCATTGAACAGGGCTTCTTTATATTCAGTGAGAATCTCAAGATCAAGAGGCAGGTCATAGTCAAATTAGAGAGGCTCCCACCTCTTTCAAAGAATTGGCTTGGGTTAGACAACCATTTAGATAAAGGTAGATTAGCAAAACCCTTTTTGAAAATTCATTTGACAGATTACTTTCATTTACATTGTGGGAATTTCAGAAGGTTGGCTGCAAATGCAATTACAGTGCCAGAGCAAGTACCAGGCCATTTATGGGTCACATGATGTGTGAACGCTGGCCAATTATAAAACTATCTCAGTTCAACAAAGGTAATGTAAGACTAGGGCATACAGCGTTTTCTTGAAACTAAGTGCAACATGTCAAGTTTCAAGGTCCATCCTTCCATCAGATTACAAATTAAATTACGATAATTTAGAACTTGGGTTAGAGTCTGACCAAGGCTAGAAGTTGTTTAGAGGTACTGAATGGGCTTCATCAAGCTTGGGATGCAGTGAATTGGTAAAGTCTTTTCAGTTGTATGCCATGTTTAAGGGTTGGGGAGAGAATCCCCATGCAAGCACAAAAAGGGTTACCCGATAAGGCCAAGGGTGCTTCAGGATTTGTGGGATGCCATCCCAAAGGTCTGCTTGGGCTCTTTTATATAGGGTCTATTTCTTAAAGGCACTATAGTGCATTCAGATGGTCAGAAATGGTGCAGCCAATTACAAGAAGGGTCAGTCGATTATGCTGCCATTAGAGAACGTTTGCATGTCTGAAGAGGGGGGCTGTGTTTATATGGCAAGGATTCAAGATGAAGGAAGGGAAGGGAGGGGGTCAATGGCTATAGCTTCATTTGCCTACAGCTTTATGCAGGGAGTTGGCAGAACTACTGTGAAGGTATTAAGCACAGTGGGATAAGCAGCCAAGCCATTTAGTGCCATGGCTCCCTACTGAAATGACAGGACTCAAAATGCGAAGTGCCAACATGCTGAGGAAAAAAGAAAGATAGAAAATTAAGGAGACGAGTTAATCTCGAACATTATTTCCTTTAAACTTTTTTGCAGGGGTGGGCAAGCCCTTCTCACCCACAAAACCTACAAAATTTGAGAACTCCATGTCTCAGAGTAAAAAGGATTATTCTGAGGAACGGCCATCTCTGACTTAGTATATGTAAGCCCTTTTTTGGTATGTGTGTTTTGGGATGCCCTCTACTGGGTCCTGACACTTCAAATGGTCATCAATGGCTGTACATAAGAAAACAGTGGAGCTGACTAGGTTAAACAAAGGCAGAAACATGCCAAGTTTATTCCAGATAGGGGTAGCTTCTTAGGCACACAGACTGGAAGAATCCCAGATGGATATAAACAGGTGGAAGTCCAACACACACAGCTTGTATTATGAAGGGATTTCATTACTTTGTTTTTGTTATAGCTCAGGGAGCAAAGAAACAAAGGTTGCAGTGGATTTAAATCATTCATATGTGAAGAGGCTACAATGCTGACTGCAATACAAAAGGAAGCTGGATTAGGGGCCTGAAAGCACCTTGTATGTAATGTTAAATGGCTTGGAGTGTTAAGCAAGAAATGGCCTCAACTTAGGTAAGTAATGCACTAGGAATCTAAGTTAAACAGTGTAATGGAGGCCATTTTGTTGCATCTAAAAAGGGGGAGATCATACCGCATACAGACTCACTGGAGACAACTGCATAAGAAATTAATTTTAAGGAATGCTGGTCATGGGCTATTATATGCTGACCAGGGGCAGTACAGTAAATAAACTGAAGGGGACTAGGTGCATTACAACGGAGAGAATGATCTGCATAATTAATACTATGAACAACTGTTGAAGGGCTTGAAGAGGCTTTTGTTTAGTCTCCCAAGCATACAGGTTGAGAAGCCAGACAACTATGACAGAGATGTGGTACACATATCAGAGAAGGGATGCTTTCCCCTCCCCCATTCAGAATTACAAGCAGACAAATATTCTGGAAAAATGCATTCACACTCAACTTCTTCATTACCTGCTTCACAACCAAATCCTTTCTCCCACTCATCATGGTTTTAGGCCGTGTCACAGCACTACTACAGGCCTTGTATCTTTTATGGACACAGCTAACCAGGTCCGAGATGCTGGAAAAAAATTTTCTTCTTTCTTTCTTGACCTTTCTAAGGCCTTTGATATGGTCTCCCACTTTCTTCTTCTCACTAAACTCTTTAACATAGGCCTCTCACCCCAACCCTAGACTGGCTCTCAAACTACCTCACATATAGGCAAAAATCAATCAAGTGGCAACATTCTCTCTCAACATTCCTTAACACAACCACAGGTGCTCCCAAGGATCCAAACTAGGGCCCCTTCTGTTTAGCATTTTATTTCACACCACTCTTAGCCAAGGTACAGTCATCTAATATGCAGATAACCCAACCATCATCTGTGCTGACAATTCCTCATCGGAACTACAAGTCACCCAAAGTGCCCTCACTTCTACTGAACTAAGGATGACCAATAATAATCTTGCCTTTAACCCCAACAAAACTAAACTTGTGCTTTTTGCCCCCAAAGAACACTTCCCTAAACAAGGAAGAATTCACTATTCATGCTCAAAATAACACTATCATTGAGGCTGTACCAAATACAAAACTACTAGGTGTCATCACAGAATGAAAACCTAACATTTGACCTGCATATTCATACCACTATAAAATAAAAATGCATCAAAAATTGGGCATCCTCTATAGACACAAATACTTCCCCAACCACTCTGAAAAATTATCCATAGCCTCGTCCTTACTTCTACCATCTCTTCTTTATGGCACCCTAACCTAATCCTTACTTCTATCATCTCTTCTTTATGGCACCCCTCTTCTTACCAATATTCAGTCCTCTTTTAAATCCAAACTTGACTCATGCTACAATGAAATTGCTAAATTTGTAACCAATGGAAAATATTCATCTCACCACTGTTCCTCATTACACCTACTAAACTGGTTGGAACTCCCACATCATCTAACATACATCCAATTAACCACTGCATACAAATTTATATTAAGCCATCAAACTGCCCCACCCTTTCTTCTCTGCTTACTCAGTATCATCAAAATAGACCTCTCTGATCCAATAATCAACTGCTCCTAAACGTAGAAAAACCAAACCTTTCAGTCTAGTCAGATGCTGTACTCCTTTACTATTGCAAAACCATGGAACACCCTCCCACCATTTATCAGGTCTAAGAGCAATGCAACTCTCTCTAAGAAATCCCTGAGACTACACCTTTCTTTTTTTTAATTTCTCCAAATCTTTTGGGTTTCTAATACCATGACGGGAATGGACCCCATTCCTAAGTCAAAGTACAATTAAAGTTCATGAAATTAGTATTGTTTTAATCTTTGATGTCAGCCCAAAGTGCTCTTCACAGCACCTCAATGTGCCCAATAATGACTCCTTCTGTTATTCGTATGGGGTTACATGTACCAGTAAGATATCTAAATCTGATTGTAGATTCTATTTTATAAGACTCATTGCTCCTACTACTATTGAAATTGTCTGGGTATCTTTCTTCCACATTGCTCTTATTTCTGCCTGCAAACCCTGATATTTTATGACTTTGTGTCTCTCTGTACACAAGACACTGTAGTCACTGGGTGTGCTGATTTCAATGAAAAATGCTACTTTTGTCTTCTTTTCATGGACCACTGTATCCAGTTTTCTAGTATCTATCTTTTGAACAGTTGGTAATGGGTAATCCCATGTGATGTAGACTTCATAATTTCTATGATGCTTTGTGGCTCATGTTTCCAGTGTTTTTCAGCCACTTCAATATCATGTTTGCACAATCCCCAGTGCGACAGTCTTGCCACATTACTATGCCTTACAGTATACTGCCCTCCTGCCATTAACAAGTCACAACTAGCAACGGAGGTATGCGACTGTTTCTAATTCTGCTTTACAAAACCTACATTTGTCTGTTTCTCCCACATTCACTGGACTTTGTAAACCAACGTGTACGTAGCCACTGTCTTGGGCCACAAATATTAACCTTTCATCTCTTGGTTTAAATTCACCTTTACTTAACCATTCCTGTGTTCTATCCGACTTAACATAAGGTTCTTCCAGAAATTTTCTATACTTGAACTATATTTATGCATTTTCCACATTCCATGCCTTCTTCTCTGGTCCTTCGCCTTATACTCTTTCTTTTGTTTTTGATGGCACATTCAGTTGCTGCCTGATTTTTATCCACTTGTGGTTTGATTTCCATTCCTGCTTGACTCTGATATGCTTCTGCTAGCCTAAGCAGGGAAGTCATCTTAGATTTATTCTCCTCATGTTTCAAAACTTTCACTACATTTGGGTCTTGTGAGGTCAGCAGATGTGTGGAGTCCCACAATTGCAGATCTATACATGTAATTAATTTCAAGGAGGCCCACCCCTCCTCCAGAGTGGGGAATATATAATCTTGGTATGCACTGATTTTTATAAATCATTTGGTGAGAATGAAGCATCCTTCTTGTTTTCCTGTCTAATCTATCCAACACCTTTTGGAGCCAGTCAGTCACTCCAAAACTGTAAGATAGGACAGGAAGAGCAAATTGGTTTATAGCTTGGATTTTGTTCCTAGATATCAATGCTGTTTTCAGGATTAATTTAAGTCTTCTAAAGTACTCCTTACTATGCTTTATTTGCATTTGTTCATGTTTTATTGTCGATCCTTCATCAATTCCCAAATATTTATACACTCCCTCTTGCTCAAGTTTTTTTATATCACATTCTTGTCACAAACTGATGTTTTCTTGGTGCTGCAGTTTTCCTCCTTTAAATGTTGCTTTTCTACATTTATCAAGACCAAATGACATTCTTATATCATTTGAAAAAGGGCAGTTGTGCTTTCAGTTCCTCATCTGATGAGCTATGCTGTTTCAAATCATTGACAAAGAGAAGATGAGAAGTCTTTACACTGTTGTTTTCTAGGAGCCAAATTATAGCCATGACCTAAGCTGTTAAGTAGACAGCTTAATGGATTAAGGACAAGACAGAATTATAGCGGTGACAGAGAGTTACCCCAGAATATCCCCCTTTGAATTTTTATCCCTGGAATAATAATTTGTCCTTTATAATGGCTTAGTTGCAAAGTGGTCTACTACTGTTTCATTGTCACTAATGTAGGTGATCACTGTAGGGTGTTACTTTATACATTTTTAAGCACTCTTTTATCCATGAATGTGGGATACTATCAAATGCTTTTCTGTAGTGAATCAAAGTCATATTTAAATTCTTTCCCTTTTTACAGTTCTCCACTATGACTTTATTTAACAAATTATCCTTTGATCCATATGACTTTCTTTTATTGCACTTTTGTTCTATTGCCATAATTGAGTTTTCTTCTAGATGACTATAAACTCTGTCAGCATCAATTCCAGTGTATAGTTTACATCGTGGAAAGATAAGCTATTGGCTTATTTTTTGGGTAGCTTGCAGGTTCACTCAAGTAGGAGCATTGTTTTTCCTGTTGTTAGCCAGGTTGGTGTCTGTTCGGGGTGCACATATAAATAATTCTTATGCCTAATCTTTGTGCAGAGATGTTAATATTTTTAACCAGAGGTTAGGTACTGCATCTGGGCTTGCGTTTTTTCAATTAGGGGCTTTTCTTAACTTTGTTTCAATCTCTCTGGCTGTTACTTCATCCCATTTCATACCCTGTATCTTTAACCTTCTTATTCTTTCTTTTACTTCTATCCATTTAGCATCTTTGTTATGTTCCACAGGATCTTCTTAAGATATTTCTCCAAAATTTATCTATTTCTTTTTTTTTGGAGGTCTTTCAATTCCTTTTACTTGGTTTCCCAATTCTCTATAAAACGTTTTTATGGTTGTCAATAAATTGCTTATTTTGTACTTTTCTTTTATATTTATCTGCGTATCTTCTATGTTTTTCCACCTGTGCTGAGATTTTTAGTTTGTGATAGTGCATGATAACTCCCGATCTGTTCTAATACTGTGCATTTCTTTTATCACATCTATCTTTCTAAGTATTTGGTTGATCTGTTCCCTCTTCTATACTCTTCTAACAGTGACACTTCTTATCTTAGTTGCTTTATAGTTTTTCTCTATTTGATACTTCCACGATGGTATTTGATTTCTCTCCTTTCTCTCCGTCACTACCCTATATTCTTGTGGTAGAACTTTATCAGTTATTAATTTAGCCACACAGTAATATTTCCTTTTTTTAATTTCTCCAAATCTTTTGGGTTTCTAATACTGTGACAGGAATGGATCTCAATCCTAAGTCAAAGAATGATTAAAATTCATGAAATTACTATTGTTTTACTCTTTGATGTCAGCCAGTAGTGCTCTTTGCAGCACCCACAGTGTGTCCACTAATGACTCCTCCTGCAATTCATACGGAGTTGCATGTACTGGTAGTATATCCAAATACAATTGTAGACTCTTTTTATAAGACCTGTTGTTCCTACTGTTGGAACTGTCTGGGTATCTTTCTTCCACATTGCTCTCTTTTCTGCCTGCAAATCCTGATATTTTATGACTTTGTGTCTCTCTGTATGCAAGACACTGTAGTCACTGAGTGTGGCAATTTCAATGATCAATGCTATTTTTATCTTCTTTTCTTGGACCACTATATCCAGTTTTCTAGCATCTATCATTTGAATTGTTGGTAAATGGATGATCCCATGTGATGTAGACATCTTCATTTTCTATGATGCGTTGTGGCTCATGTTTCCAGTGTTTTTCAGCCACTTCAATACCATAATGTTTGCACAATCCCCACTGCAAGTCTTACCATGTTATTATGCCTTTCAGTATATAGTCCTTCTACCATTAGTATGCAACCAGCAACAAGGTGTGCAACTGTTTCCAATTCGGTTTTACAAAACTTGCATCTGTCTGTTTCTCCACATGATCAATGGACTTTGTAAACCAAAGTGTGCGCAGTTCACTATCTTGGGCCGCCAATATTAACCTTACATCTTTTGGTTTGAATCTGCCTGTCCTTAACCATTCCTGCATTCATTCCTGATCAACATGAGGTTCTTCCAGAAGTTTTCTATACTTGGAACTATATTTATGCTTTTTCCACATTTCTTGCCTTCTCATCTGGTCCTTCACCTTATATTATTTCTTTTGTTTTTTGGCACATTCAGTTGCTGCCTGATTTTTATCTACTTCTGGTTTGATTTCCATTCCTGCTTGACGCCAATATGCTTCTGCTAGATTAAGCACAGAAGTCATCTTAAGATTTATTCTCCTCATGTTTCAAAACTTTCATTATGTTTGGGTCTTGTGAGGTCGGCAGATATGTGTGGAGTCCCACAATTGCAGATCTATACATATAATCAATTTCAAGGAGGCTCATCTCCCCTTCAGAACGGGGAATATATAATCTTGGTGTGCACTACTTTTTATAAATCATTTGGTGAGCATGAAGCATTCTTCTTGTTTCCCATCTAATCCATCCAACATGTTTTGGGGCCAGTCAATCACTCCAAAACTGTAAGTTAGGACAGGAAGAGCAAATTGGTTTATAGCTTGGATTTTGTTCCTAGAGGTCAATGCTGTTTTCAGGATTAATTTAAGTCTTCTGAAGTATTCCTTACTAAGTTTTATTCGCATTTGTTCGTGTGTTTTTGTTTATTCTTCATTAATTCCCAAATATTTATAAACTCCTTCTTGCTCAAGTTCTTTTATATCACATCCTTGTCCCAAACCCCAGTTTTCCTGCGTTAAAGGTTGCTTTTGCACATTTATCAAGACCAAATGACATTCTTATATCATATGAATAAGTTTTGACAACTTGCAGTTGTGCTTTTAGTTCCTCATCTGATGAGCTATACAGTTTTAAATCATCGACAAAGACAAGATGAGAAGTCTTTACACTTTATTGCTTTCTAGGAGCCAAATTATAGCCATGACCTAAGCTGTTAAGTAGACAACTTAATGGGTTAAAGGCAAGGCAGAATAGCTGCGGTAACTAAGAGTCAACCTGGAAAAATCCATATGGAATATTTCCTCTGTATGGCAGTGCACAAGTGCCAAAACTGCACTTCCAATAATCTGACTCCCTCTTCTACTGCAAAGGTACACCTTCACTAATTACTACTCTGTTATTCTCTTTATATCTCAAAAAAAAAAGAAGTTATGTACTTACCATAACATTCCATGTGAGTTGTCCATCTCGCCTTTATTCTATACTGATGGGTTCGGAACCAATCCTCAGTTCCGACTCGGCCATTTACAAAAGCTCATGGTCTCTATCTAGCTCGTGGCTTACTTTCTATCCCACAATGCTCTAGTGCCTTCCCCAGATCTTGTTTGCTGGTATACTAATACTCATATGAAAATCTCCCTATTATTTTATAAGCCAAGAAGAGGGTCAGAGAACATCAGATGTTAATCAGTAACCTCTTGGTCCTCTAGAAGCCAAAGACTGGGGGTAGGACGGGGACATAAGAATGAAGGTGAGATGGACAACTCACATGGAACATTATGGTAAGTACATAATTTCTTTATGTGAAGTTGTCCTATCTTGCCTTCATTCTGTACTGATGGGACAGTGTCCCTAGCACCATTTTTCTTGGGTGGCTCATGGGAGAACATTCTTCAGAACAGCAGACCCAAAAGAGGCCTTGTCCCTGGAGGCCAAATCCACTATGTAATGAGTGATAAAGGTATAAGGCTTTGCCCACGTTGCTGCCGCACAAATGGTACCTATTGGTAATTTTGCATGAAATGCAGAAGAGGTCGAAACAGCCCTAGTGAAATGAGCTCTTTTTTTGTCTGGCAACTGTTTGTTTACTGACTGATAAGTGAAAGAGATGCAGTCTGAAAATCATCGGGATAGAGTAGTTTTCGCTACTGAAGCACCTTTTTTGCAGTCTGAAAATGATACAAACAGTTGGTCAGTCTTTCAAAATTCTTTTCTTCTGTGTAAATAGAAACATAATTGTCTATGAACGTCAAGTTGGTTTAATGTATATTCTGCCTTATTGTCATACTTGGAAAAAAAAAATTGGTGAGTCTATGGGCTGATTTAAGCTGGATTCTGAACATACTTTTGGTAAAATAAGAAGGGTTTGTACCAAGTGAGACTCTGTCATTGTGGAACAGCGTATACGGGGGGTTGATAGATAATGCCTGTAACTCTGAAACTCTCCTAGCTGAAGTGATAGCCACTAGGAAAATAGTCTTTCAAGTTAAGAACTTTAAGTCACATGATGATACAGGTTCAAAGGGGGAAGAATTATCCGGGATAATACAAAATTTAGGTTCCATGTTGGTAGGGGTGGTTTAATGGGTGGCCTCAACAGGTTAGTGCCTCTCAGGAAAGTTTAGAAAGTATGTGGGACATAATATTTGGTCCTTCATCCCCAAACTGAAAATTTGAGATTGCCGTTAATTGTACTCGAATAGTAGCTGCAGCTGCTCGCTCATTAAAAAGCTTTGTTAAGAATTCCAGAATGGAAGATATAGGCACTGAATAAGGGTCAATATGATTCTCTAAGGCCCAGACAGAAAATCCTTTCCATTTGCTGAGATATAATCTTCTTGTAAACATCTTGTGAGAAGAAATCAGGATATGTTGTACCGCAGGTGAAAGGTTTTGTAGCCTGGCTATGTTTGGAATTGGAGCAGCCAAGCTGTCAACTTGAGGGTCTGAACAGATGGATGGGCTCCCGATGAATAGGTCAGATCATCTGGTACTGGGTCCAGAATCCAAGGCTCCTCCTGAAGATGAGGCCGCAAAAAGGGGAACCAAATTTGATGAGGCCAGTAAGGGGCTATAAGTATTAAGTTCCTTCCCAATGTGCTGGCTTTCTGAAGAACTTTGGGTATCAATGGAAAGGGAAGGAAAGCGTAGAGAAGGCCTTGGGGGCCAATCGTGCACAAGTTCATCCCTTAGGGGTTCCCCCAGAGGGGGGATGAGGGCAAAGTATCTGCTGCATTTTGTGTTCATGGATGTGGCAAAAAGATCATAACAAGGCTGGGCCCCATTTTTTGGAAAATCATTTCTACTATTTCTGGTTTCAGGGACAACTCGTGAGGCATCAGAATTGCTCTGCTGAGTTTGTCTGCTATCACACTGGATTTCCCCGGGATGTGCATTGCTACCAGAAAGCGCTGGGAGGAAGTTGCCCACTGCCATACTCTCAGGGCCTCTTGAAAAGGGGAGTAAGATCTGGTTCCTCCTTGTTTGTTTATATACCATACCACTGACATTGTCCATTTGGAATGCAATCGTTCCTATTGGAAGAGAGTCTTGGAATGCCTGCAACGCCAGAAGCACCACTTTCGTCTCTAGGACACTGACGTGCAAGTGGGCCTCGTGATCCTGCCAAGTGCCTTGGGCTGTTCTTCCTAGATAATGCCACCCCCACCCTATCTGGGAAGCCTCCATGGTCACTGTGGCTAGAGGTGATGGGAGAACAAAGGGTCGACCTAAAGTCACTTGATTGGAGTGGAGCCACCAATGAAGGTCTCTTCTGCAGGATTCTGTTGACATTATCTGGTGCGACATTGGAAGTTCCTGCATGGACCACTGGGTGAATAGAAGCCACTGTATAATTCTCATGTGCAGCCGTGCTTAGGGGATTACATTTATTGTTGCTGCCATGGTGCCTAATACTTTTAGAATTGTCCTTGCTTGAGTCTTTCTTTTTTAAGAGAAGGTCTAGAACCTGTACTTGAAGGGCCTGTATTCTCTCTGGTGGAAGCTTTATCATCATTGTTGTAGTGTCTAAATCTGCACCTATAAAAACGATATGTTGAGATGGCAATAAGACATATTTTTCATAGTTTGTTGTAATCCCTAAACAAGCACAGAGTTTCAAGGTGGTGTCCTTTACTTTCGTTAGTAGATGCTTGGTGGTGGTGGTTAGGAGTCAGTCATCTAGGTATGGAAACAAAGCAGCATTTCAGGCAAAACAATAAAGCCCTTTGCAGGGTAAGCTTAGAAAATTGTGCTAAAACCACGGACGGCTCAGTATACTTTAATTCACTTTATTCCACACCTTGGGCAAATGAGGTTACTTATTTGTCCCTGCTCTTAACATTATTTTCCCTGTTCTTAACCTCATTTTTCCCTGTTTTTAACATTCTTTTAACTGAGTGATGGTATACAATTTGCCTTTTGGCTCACAATTCAATTTTTACAATATGTGTAATTTCATGATTTATCCACTAGATGGAGTATCAAGTTCATTTAAAGTAAATTTTTAAGCTGGTAATTTTAACTATTGAGTCCTACTAATGTGTTTTTAAAGGAATTTTAACTTTATAATTTATTTCTTGTAGTCAAGTTTTTTAAGGAATTATTTAAAACATGTTTTTATTCATACATATTTATTCACCAATATTGTAAAACTAAATGTGTTTTAACTGTGGTAACACTGAGAGATGCAAAAAGAAAAGTTTATGATTTTAAATGAAATTAACCTTTTAATTAATTCATTAATCCAATCAATGTAATTAAGTGAATGGTATAAAAGGGTTAGTAGTTTGAACAGCCCATATCCGAGGAAGTGATTTTTAAAACAAAAACATATGGTGGAGCATTAAAGGAAAACAACGGGATATCAAATCAAATATCTCTACCTGATGTCTCCCTAAAATCCTGTTATGTGATACAGCCTCAAAAAAACATAACCGCAGCTTTAAAAAAAAATTCACTATTCTCTTTTACTGCTTAGGCTTCATACTTTTCCGTACTGTTTGACTTTCAGTTTTAAAACCAAGATGAAAACTGTCTAGTCGTCTCTCAAATAATGATGTCACATCTGCCATAGCTCTTGCTGAAGATCCTGGGAGGTTTCCTCCCCCAAAGTGACGTAAACACTGCCTTATTTGCATGCTGTACAGAATCCCTGTGATCCTCCCATATTGTGATGTCAACACTGCCTTTCCCAGCCCACTGTTAACCTAATAAATGGACTAGGTGCTGTGTGGAACTCCTTTTCTGTGTTAGCAAATCTGGTCGACTCTATTCATGTGAAGCACTTCTTCTTCACCAGCGTTTTGCTACTTCATAAGTAAGGTAAGTCTTATTACTTCTTAATAGTGTATCCTAAATGTAATTTGTCCTTGTTTCTATGCCTCCCTAGCCCTGATATTGTGTCCTCCCAAGTTTTTAATTGCACATTAGTGGAGTTAATATTTTTTTGTTTGTAAGGGTGCCACGTGCTTCCCTTTCGCAGCTGCATTTTTAGCTTAGCCTACTTATTTTCATTTTGATCCAGGGTTTATATTTCCCCAGTTATGTTTAATGCTTGATGAGTTATGGCGGATACTATTTGCTAACAGAAGGGAATAAGAGAAAGTGGAATGTGTGTGTGTGTGTGTGTGTGTGTGTGTGTGTGTGTGTGTGTGTGTGTGTGTGTGTGGGGGCTGCTTACAAGCCAAAGCAGAGTGCTCTCCAGGGGAAAATGAATATTGGCTCAAACAGGTAGACACATACTCAAAGTTAATTGTAGCTGTTTGCAGACAGTTCAGACCCGGACTGCGCTTTTCCGTTTGTGCCTTTGTCCCACTTCTATGTATGGCTTTGTCCTAATTTCTTGCGCTGAGGTTCATAGGTATTTCAGGATCAATTTATCCTTGCTTTTGAACCAGATTTCTCTGCTTGGTTAGTACACTGCTATAAAATGTAAAAATCTAAATCATTGTAGAAGTAAAGCAGTGTGTGTGTGTGTCTGCGTGCGTGTGTCTGCGTGTGTGTATGCACTACCATAATTTATTTTAAAAATTGACTCAAAAAAGCATGTGGGTGCTGTCATGCAAGTCTAAAATATTTCAAGTTTATAGTGCATCATTTGTTAGCTATTTAAACAGGAAGGGAAAATAAGTGGCAGACTGCTTTGCAAAGCAAGGATTATTGCCAGTGCTATGTAGCTTGGTTTTAAATTTGACAGGAGTAGTGCAACAAAAAAAGTCTCCCACTGTAAGGAGGAAAAGGCTGACAAGCAAACACTACATTACTCTGGTCACCTGCTGTGACGAGCTGTCAATCACATGCAGATAATGGGTCAAATTACCCTTGGCTCTTTTGACAGCTAGGGAAGGTAGGTGTGAAGTGGGAGGGGAGATTCCTTGAAGAGCTAGATTTCAGCCTTCACAAAAGAAAGCAATTTAGCATTTCTAAGATGAAAGGGCTACAAAATGCACCTTTCAGTTCTGTTCTGTAGCATTTGCACTTTTTGTGTTTTAAGTGGTCATTGAAAAAGGATAACATTTTAACCAAAAGTAGGGGATTTTAAGACTGCAGTGAATGCCTGTTAAGTCAATGAAGTGACAGCAGCTTAAGGCAAAACGTGGCAGATCTGATGCAATTTTTTGGAGACAAATAATGCATTCTGGGATACTTAGAGGCAGAGTAAACAGTCTGAATTTTTTCAATATGCCAGAACCCATGTGGTCAGAGTCAGAAATTGCATCTAAAAATATCTAAAAAGCTCAAAATAGTCTCAGAGTGCTATTAAAATGTAGGAAACATCAAACCATGATGAAATTAGTATGTTTTTTGAGTCTGAGGGCGTGGTTGTCCTTTAATGTGCTGTGTTTCTGTGGAATAAAGTGAAATGAAGTGTACTGAGCCGTCCGTGGTTTTAGCACAATTTTCTAAGCTTGCCCTGCTCAGAGCTTTATTGTTTTGCCTGAAAAGCTGCTTCATTTTGTGGATTATAGGTTTTGTGGAAGCTGCTGTGAATTTTGTTTTTTCTAGGTATGGAAACACTTGGAATCCTAGACATCTCAAGTGAGCCGTAACTACTGCCATACATTTGGTGAACACTCTGGGGGCTGTAGTGAGACCAAAGGGCGGAGCTCAAAATTGATAGTGACTGGCTCCCAGCCGAAAGTGCAGATGACTCCTGAATGGCCTGTCCATTTTTATGTGGTAGTACACATCCTGGATATCTACAGAGCATATCCAATTGTTTTTTTCCAGAAAGGCAAGTATCGACTGCAGTGTAACCTTCTGGACCTTTGTCTTTTTTAGATACTTTTTTCAGATTTTTCAGATTTGTTCAGTCTGTTGATATCCAGTATGAGTCTCCAGTCCCCTGTTTTCTTTGGAACTAAAAAGAACCTTGAGTAAGTCCTGGATCCTATTTTGTCTGTGGGGACTGGTTTGATAACCTTTTTCTAGCAACTTCTGTATTTCTAGGGTTGCTTGTTTCCTGTGACAGGGTGGAACATCCGGAGTGTTTTTCATGTATGGGGCGGGCATAGAAAAGGGTATAGCGTAACCTCTGGATATGATGCTTTGCACCCACTTGTTTTTTGTTATTTTTAGCCACGCGTCTGGGTATAAAGACAAGCGACCCCAGACAGCCTCCAGAGAGGGACAGAAGGGCCTCCTTTCAGGAGCACTGAAAGGGATTAACAAAAAAGGATTCTCTGTTGCCCTGGTTCTGCAGACCCCCTCTGCCTCATGGCCTGCATCTTCCATTATCGCTTCCCCCTCTGCCCCTGGGGGAGAGTTCACCTCGTGTGTCTTGAAAAACTCTCTGGGATTTTCAAAACCACATTTTTCCTCCCTTCTGACCTTTAGGATAGGGTCTAGAAGGTGTGGAAAAATGGACTCCGATGGCAGAGAGAGTTTTTCCTTCCTGTTCACACCTGGTTAGTGTGTCTTTGACTTTAGGCCCGAACAAGGACGAGCCGTTGAAGGGGGCATTAACAAAGGATGACTTGAAGGGTTCCGCAAAGTTTCACAAGCGCATCCAGGAATGTCTCCTAAGGGCAATTCCTGAACCCGCTGACCTACTCGCTCCATCAGTTGCATAAGAAAAGAGCCTCATGGATGAGTTCACTACTGAATTTAAGGTGGAGAGCTGGGAGGACACTTTATCTGCTACCCCTGCAGCTACTGAACCCTGGAGAGCATCTCCAAGCTCCTTAAGGAGATCCCTCTGTAACCTAGTGAAATGCGTCAGATAATTCAGGGACCTGAGTGTAAATATCGCTGAAGAAAACATGCACTTTCTGTATCTGTTCATTGTATGCAACTTTTTGTTCGTGGGATGGCCAGAAGTGAACATTTCTGAAAACTTATTTTTCGTGGCCGCCACCACCATAGCATCTACCAGGACACCTTTTGTCAGGAATTTTCAGGGGACATGATAAATTTATTTGGCCTCCTAGGGACAGGTTCCACCAAGTCTAGAGACTCCCACACCTTTCGACAAACTAATTCCATAAGCTCATCAAAAGGCGGAGACACCCAAGTGGCAGAAGAGTGAGACCCAAAAGCCTTCAGGTAGACAGACTCCTCGTCAGAAGGGGTGATGGGCTTCCAGCTGCCTCTCTGCTTAAGGATCTCTAGGATGTCTGCAAAGGAGACATCCTCACAGGGTAACCATGGGGACCCTTCTGGGTCATCAAGGTCTGTGTCAGATGTGACCGACTCCTCTGGGGAGTCCAAATGCTTCCTCTTGCATAATCTCTTGCGAGGGACCTTTTCAGAATGGCATTCTGGAGAGGTTTCGGAAGAGAAGGGTTCACCCACTGGGCATCCTGAGGCTTTGGGTCTCTATGTCTGTGTGTAATCCGTTGTACCGAGATGGACACCGGGGCCTTTGAGGAAGGAATGGCTCGACCTGACAGTGGGGCTGTCTGTGGGGACAATACTCTCTTCATAACCTCGAAAGCCCCCCTGCCCATGATCTGAGGAAGCCCCTAGTTCCGAAGAATCAGGAGGTCCACCCGGCACCACAGGGCTTGGCTCCGAGGCCAAGGTAGGAGCCGAACTCAAGTGCGTTGAGGCCCCGAGAGGTAAGTTTGGATCCAATAAAAACTTGGGCCGACTGTCCTCCCCAGGCCCGACCAGAGAATGTCGGCTTCTAGACTCCTCAGATGGCACCAAGGTAGTCAGAGCGGTCGAAGCCGAAGATCCTGGGGCAGGTCTCAGCTCTGATGGTTCCATCACTATCAGCTCCAAGCAACTCAGGTCGGAGGAGGAATTTATTTTGAATGGACAGGACTGGTTAGTTCCAAGGCCCTCTGGGTCAGCTCCAAGAAAAGTTTGTCTAGCGCCGGTGTCCTCAAGAGTCTCTGCATCACATGATCCACATCATAGTCAGAAAGGCTTCTAGAGGATCAAGGGGAGGGAGCTGGAGATCCTGTAGTCTGTAAAAAAAGGCGACATTAATGTTGGAGATACCAGCTCCAGATCAGGGGACCGGTTCCTCACTTGGAACACCAACGGCTCCAAAACAGATGGAGCTGAGGTGGAAGGTCTCTCAGACCCAACAGATTTTGATACTGACAGAGACATCTTCGACAACTTTTCTGATGGCTTCAACTGCTCTGAAGAAGGAGAGGATGACCTTTATGAAGTTTTATCCGATTTCTGGGATGGAGAAATGGACTTTGTAGGAGGACTTTGACCCTGTTCTAAGGCCTCTGAAAAGGAAGATTTTAATAACTCTTTTAGGATTAACTTATTTCTCCTTTCGTGAAGAACTCTGGAACTAAAGGAATGGCTTATTGATCTAGATTCCTGTAAGTGAACTGCCCCCAGGCAGTAAACACATTCAGTATGGCTATCAGTGATAGACATCTTCTGAGTGCACTTAGGGCACTTTTTAAACCCCGAGGGTTTTACATCTTTAGCTTGTTTAGACATGGTCCATACCAGAAAAACAATAGTCACACAAAGAATGAAAGAACAGCCCTCTAACTAAAAATGGGCTCAGCAACTCTCTAACTAAAAACAAGCTAGAACAAAGAAGGCGAGCTGAATGAACACAGGTCACCACACCACGAACCAGGAAGTTTAAAACATTTATTGTTAAGCGCTTTCTTCTTAGGCAATCCCAAGACTTCTTCAGACAAAGTAAAAGCACACATGCCCCTTCTTTTTATCTTATTCAATAAAAATGTTACAACACGCCATTGGTTGAAAATGTTAAGTCATTAATTATCCTGAAGAGCTTTTAACCTGAAGGCAAGAGCCCGCCTACTGTAAGCAGATCGCAACACAGTGTATAAATATTACGAGCTACATGCCTTCGTCTTTAGGCATAAATAAAGTCAGTAACAAACCCATATCATAAAGGCAGTACCTGCCAATTTAAACTTTCATACATACAAAGAATTAAAAGCTTAGCATTAAGTCATATTTTGACCTACGAAACCTTTAGCTTAAAAACAAAGCCCACCCACTATATACAGGTCATAATACAGTAAGTTGGGCAAACGGGCTACAACTACATCTGCTGACATAAAAATGATAAATTGCTAACATGTACAGTAAAGGCAGTTAAGTGCTGCTTACACTTGGCATACAACAAATACTGACGAAATACAAGCTGACATGAACGTGAAGGACATGAACTATTAAAAATGTCAGAACTTTTGTACAAATAATTCAAGTGCTAGAAGCTAGACATTAATTCATTATACTCACCTACAAAGCCTTTAGCTTAGAATCAAAGCCCGCCCACAATATACAGGTCACAATAAAATAAGTTGGGTAAATGGGCTATCGCTACATCTACTGGTATAAAATAAATAAATAAATAGCCAACATGTACGGTAAAGGCAAAACCTGCTACTTTACACATTCGTACAACAAAAAAAACTTCTGACATTTCTAACAGTTTATGCCGGCTTGTATTTTTTCAGTATTTGTTGTACGAATGTGTAAAGTAGCAGTTTTTGCCTTTACCGTACATGCTAGCTATTTATTTATTTATTTTATACCAGTAGATGTAGCGGTAGCCCGTTTACCCAACTTATTTTATTGTGACCTGTATATAGTGGGCGGGCTTTGAGTCTAAGCTAAAGGCTTTGTAGGTGAGTATAATGATTTAATGTCTAGCTTCTAGCATTTGAATTATTTGTACAAAAGTTCTGACATTTTTAATAGATCATGTCCTTCACGTCAGCTTGTATTTCGTCAGTATTTGTTGTATGCAAGTGTAAGCAGCACTTGCTGCCTTTACCGTACATGTTAGCGATTTATAATTTTTGGACCATCTGTTCGTTTTATGTGACAGTATGCATCCTGAGGATGTACTGAGCGTATCCAGTCATCCTTATGTAAAAAGGGCAGAATGGACTGCACCATGAACAACCAAAACTTTGTATGTTCAACTGACTGATTTAGTTTGCTGAGATTCAATATTGGTCTCTAGTCAAATGTCTTTTTTGGCACTGAAAATAAGTTCCAGATTCTATCTGGTATTGGGGAACCGCGTGGATGATCTTTTCTAGCAGCTTGTTTAGTCGTAGTGACAATTTCCTCTGACTGGGTGGAACATCAAGGATTTTGTTTGCTACTAGAAGGGGTGGATGGGAAAATGGTGCTGCATAACCTCTGGATATTATCCACTGCACTCGTGAATCTTTTTTTGTAATTTCTAGCCAGGCTCTCTGGTGCAGGGGTAGACAAAAAAAAAAAAACAAATCCTTTCCATTTGTTTTTGTTAACTTTTCTACTGGAAGTTTTGTGGGATGGTGATGAGAATGTTACTGAAAGGAAAGCCTGGGCTGTCTAGCAATCAACAGAGCTGGACACTCATTCTTCCTTACAGGATCTGCCAGAGAAGGTATCCTGGTTACTTGAACTACTGCTGCGGGGACCGAGTCTTCCATTTGAGTTCCCCTTTCTGCCCCTGTGGGAACGGTCTCCATGGGGATCTTGTAAGGGACCCTGGGATTTTTTTTGAACCACATTTTCTGTCTGCTTTGTTGGTTCCTAGAAAACATCCACTGAGGAGCTGAAAAAACATACGGCCACAGCAGACAGGGTTTTCATTTCCTGCTGACACCTAGAGAGTTTCTTTCAATTTGGGGAAGAATAAAGAGATTCTATCAAAGGCAGCATTGATGAAAGAAGATTTGAAGGGTTCCACAAAATCACAAAAGTGCATCTAGGCATGGCTCCTCATGGAAATGCCTGAACCCACTGCCTGTGAGGTACCTTCAAGTCTATTTCAAACTTGTCCATTAGGCTCATCTGCCATGCAGCTGAAAGGTAGCCCACTGTGAGGAAACAGTACTCTCTACCTTGGAGGATATGGTCACAAAGAGGGATTTGGAAAGTTCTTTGATCAAATCCCTCTGAAGTTTTGTGAAATGTGCCAAATAATTCAGCTACCAAGGGCAAAGGTCACTGAAGCACAGACATGCTTTCCAAAACTATCCATCACCCTAGACTCCCTGCTGGGGGGTTGAAAGAGAAACTCTGCTCTGCCAGTTCATTTTTATTGGCCACCACTATGACCATGACACTAATGGACACTCCTTTATTCCAGTGTGGTCTATCCTTAGGTGGTGCCAGGATCCTGTCTGGTCTCTTAGGGATTAGCTCAGTTGTGTTTAGTTCCTAACACACCTGTTCAGAAACTGAATCCATGAGCTCACCAGTGGATGAAGTCACCCAGGAGGTAAGTAGGCCAGTTCTAAAGGCCTCAGGAACACCGACTCCTCTTGGGAAGAGTTATCGAGGGACCAACTACTGCTTTGTTTTAGGAATTCTAAAATGCTTCCAAAGGAGACACAAGGCAGTGATCTGGGGGACCCTTTTCCTTCAGCAAAGTCAGCATCCTTAGTAAAACTGTTGCGGAAAGTCTAAGTGTCCCCTTTTGCACTTCCTCTTCCAGGGAACCTCCTTAATGGGGTGTGCCTGGGAGGTACTGGAAGAGAGAATGATACTTTTCTGGGTGGCCCGGAGACTGGTTCGAGCTGGCTGTCCTGGTGGAATTAATAATTGAGCCTCTGGAAAAAATATCAAATGGAATTGATAAGTCAGAGCCAAGGAAGGTAGGTGTAGTCTGAACTCTAGGAATGGAGAAGACTCTCTGCACTACCTCAAAGGCAGAGTGTCTGGCAGAAACAGAAACTGACGGATCCACCAAGGAAGGCTTATGAACTGTTGGCTCCCACTGTCCCACAGGTAAACTACCCTAGAAGGAAGTCAGAGCTCAGCTATCTAGAGCTGAAGTTCTGGGGGAAAGAGATGCCTCCGACAACCCAACTTTAGAGTCTAATCCAACACACCGGAGCCAGTGCCGATGCTTCGGTTCCAAGATTCATCTGGCTCTGAAGTACCCAGTGCCAGACAGCTCAGAGACATGATCAAAGTCAAAGATGCCAAAATCTTTAGAGTCGAGGCAGATGACTCCAAGGCTTTCAGATCGACAGCTCTGAAACCGAAGCATGGATTGGAGAAGGGGCTAAGATCAGAGGTGAAGTACTAATGAGGGGCTTCAGGCAAGATGGGATCAGAGCCAGAAGGACTTCCATTTGTATCTGCATCCTGAGGAACATCCTCATTATCCTGCCCACATCTGCCTTGGATAGGCTCCTGGAAGACCGAAGGGATGAGGCCATGGACGAGCATCTTGAATGGTAACGGGGAGACTCCTCATAAAAAGGTGATGGAAGCCAAGAGGTAATTGACTCCATCAGTAACTGAGGAGAACGGGTCTCGAATTTGTTGGATTTTGCTATCCAATCAGAACCACTCAGATCTCACTTGTTTGCTGTAGCTCTGAGGACAGAGCTGACGTACAAGCCAATGTCTGTTCAGGAGATCTCTTATGAGATTCCTTAGAAAGAGAATTTCCTTTTTTTTCTCCAATCTCTTAGGGGTTTGGGCCCCGGAAGCCATAAACAAAGCTTTTGAAGACAGTATTAGTTAATTTTTACGATCAATTAAAGAGCAGGAGTTAAATCTCCTGCAAATGTCTCAGTCCGAATCCAAACGAGCTGCTCCTAGACAGTAGACATACTTAGAATGTGTGTCTGAATTTGGTATTTTGTGGCCGCATGCCACACATTTTTTAAACCCTGAAGGCTTATCAGACATTTCTCTAGAAAAAGTCTAGAGAGATTAAGGAAAGCTTTCTTTTGTTGTTAAATACTGGGAAAAAAGTTAAGAAAATAGAGAAATTACCAACAATGGTAAAAGGAGAGTACTAATAAGTACAATAACGGGAGAGAATGATGAATTACCAACTATGCTCATAGAC